>NC_079165.1:77909195-77926695 GCF_947568905.1 Ostrea edulis | reverse complement strand
AACAAAGAAGTTATGGCGCGGACGCGAATCTGCACAGACAGACGGACGGACGGACGGACAGACAGAGTGATTCCTATATACCCCCCCTGAACTTCGTTTGGGGGGTATAATAAATATGGGAAAAAAACATGCCTCCCTCATTATTAATGTTGAAATTTTTGGCCTGAGAAATCCAAGATTAATTTGTAATTCATAATATCAATCTAATTTTTGAGTGGGCTCATTAAGGAATAATGCTCCTCTGCTAACTAAAAATATTTTTGGCAATAAACTCATCCTTGACATTTATGAAATGACAAAACCAAAACAATAGCTCTGAAAGGCAGGGCATATCCCCTCGCAATCATTGTCTTCAAACTTTTTCCATGACGAGTCATTTTGACCTTTTGACCAAAATCTATAGGGTTCTTTCTTTCTTGATTACCAGATTGCAAATGAAGTATGAAATAAGTCAAGCAAAAAATGTGGCCTGTAGAGTGTCTACAAGCTTTTTCTATGAAGTCCTGTAGTAACCTTGACTTTTGACCCCCAAATCAACAGGTTTCTTCCTCTCTTGATAACAAAGCCACAAGTGAAGCAAAAAAATGTATGTGGCCTAGCTCGTCACTATATTCTCGCAATGCATTGTGAGGGGATAATAAAGATAAGAGTATGTTAGTTATAGGGGGGAAAATCTTAGTAAATTCAGATTTTGCAAAGTAGAGGATAGAAGAAGTGTATATATACCCACTAAACATGAAAAAAAAAACCACTATAAAAAAGTGAAATATGGAGTATTTCCAGAGTATCAAGAGTCGTATAAAAAGTTATCACACCCTAGTCTCTATCTACTGACAACATCACTGAGAGGATGTGTAGTCTAAATATATAGATTTTAATGTGCCAGCCTGCAGTGTTAGCTCTGTTAAAACAACATACTATTGTCAACAAATCAACAAATTAAAGTGAATTTGACATCAACAATAGATCTCCCATAGCTAAGTTTCCATAATATATGAACACACTGTACATTTTACTACATTTTTCTAAGTATTTCCCATTGTTTGGGAATGACCCCTATGAAATTTTCCTATCTCATGGCCCCTGGCCTAGGGATGCCCTGGTGCATGACCTATGCATTTTGAGATATGGCCCAAATTCTAAAACGTTTACGCACACTGCACACCAATCCTGGGCCATATTGATAAGCTAAAAAGTGAAAGTGAGTTAAAAATACTTGAAATGTGATGTATATAATTATATGTCACATCACAATATATTTGTATGTTCATTTTTAGTTCAGTTTTGTTCAAATCAAACGTAGCTTATCCTGCTTGGGACCTCTTTTAAATTGTAAATACCCATTTATTAAACCTCATTCTATTGGAGCTTTAAAACCGCCAGTCCATGTAACGATTTTTATATAGTATTTTCTTTGTTACTAGTAAAAAGGTCCTAAAGCTTTCAAGTATCTTTATGCATACTTTGTGTTTTGTGCTTGTTTCAATACCGCTTTCCGTTTTCATAACATGTTCGCTATATAGTCCTGTTTGTAAAGTCACGGCGTGTAGTACTGGCCATAATTGTTTCGCTGTAAGAAACGTATTGTGTAACTCATGCATAGAATTGCTAAAGTTTGGTGTATCTTGTCAAGACTGGAACCTAACTTTTTATGTCACCAGTCCAGCTGGACTGATGGGGTATAATTTCAACCAGTCCGCTGAAAAATTTACCAGTCCAACAGAGTTTTCCAGAAATAATTAAACATATTTCATTAATGTTATTAAAATGAAATTTAGCTCAATGTCTTAAACAATATTGTAACACTTAAATGTGCGATTTATATTTACAAATCTGATTTGTCTAATAGGTCTTCATATCAAAGCATGCCAAATGTGTAAATTTCATAAGTATATTTTCCAAAATGCTTTAGAAAATTAACCAGTCTCATTGGACTGACTAAAACAAATGTCAGTCAGCCAGCCAGACTTTTAACCAGTCACAGATTGACGGGCATATGTTAATTTTGACCCCTGCTTGTTATAATATGAAGTAACTCGTATGTATAACAGTGTATGATGTATATATCCATGGATAATGTAAAGTAAGGTTTCAACCTGAAAACCTGTGTGTATGTGTACGTTTATATAGAATGACTTTATTGTCATAGGTGCTACCTTGTAGTGTGTACCAAGTACACGTGTACCAAGTACAACAGTATAGAAACCAAACACTTTGGGGAGCATCAACATGTGTGTTGTGTCTACGTATGACAGCAGTCATCAGCGTAGTGGATCCATGTTTAAGTCAGATGCCCTTTGAGGAACTTTTATGCTCAAAGCCATAAACCGGGACCAGAAACTGTTAAATTTTAGTTGTATACCAAATAAATATGTAAATTGTTTCTGTGACTTTATCATTTATCACATTCTAGCACGGTTATCCGTGACAATATATCATAAACTTGGGCTGATAATCATACATTTTCAAAACTTTATAAACGATAACATACCTCAACCTTTGTTTACACAACAAATAATTAACTCTCTATTAGCATACTTGATTCTAATGATCAACGTACTCGGGCTCAAACATACTGATCTGCCAGACTAAACTACACCTAGCAAGCAACACACACTGTTCATCCGTCTGTTTCTCTTATTCAGGTGACATAAGAAATATCTAAATTGTACCTACATGTATATCACGGAAATGAGACATTGCATAAAGCTGTGGCAACATGGAAAACACAAATCGGTGAAGAAAATGGTAGATCTATGAGTTTTACAAAATATACCCTTTCCATAGTACAATAAAACATGCTTATAATGAAGTCCTGAGGATCAATAATTTTATTCGTTATAAACATGATTCGTTATATACAATAAAATCATGTTTGCCAATACAACCTTTCATTAGCTAAAATGCTGTCTGACGTGTTTCATACCAATTGAGGCCGTTATTGGCACACTGATTTTGCCTACGATAACTCTGTTTACCTGATCGGGATATAGGGCTCACGGCAGATGTGACCGGTCAACAGGATACTTACTCCTCCTAGGCACCTGATCCCACCTCTGGCGGGTCCAGGGGTCCGTGTTTGCCCAACTATCTATTTTGTATTGCTTAGAGGAGTTATGAGATTGATTACTGTTCATTATTTTCGCCTTCCATGTTTTAAAACTAGAGGGGATGAAAATCACTTCACTGTAAGCATAAATTCATTATAAGCATGTTCGCGTAACCATTTTTACTGTACATTATTTTCTGATTCTGTCGACAAATTACCTGTCACTGTCCAGGGTTCCCTCATTTTTCCCAGAGTCTTTCACTTCTCTCGTGTCTTCCAGGAAACTGTCGATGACTCCACCGTCTGGAATGAAGTCCTCCACGCTGGTGACCTTGGCTGTGGGGGGACTCGGTACCGCAGAGTCTGGTTCTGTGGAGTCACAGAATTAGACATTAAATGGGTGTCTGGATTTCATTCACTGTATACAAGGGAACATTTGCCACCCTTTATTTTCTTGAATTTAATACTGGGCGAAACCATTTTCCCTCTTATCTCGCTTTTAGTACAACTGCGTCTATAATAAAGTAAATCTAACATGGGGTGAAACTGTTTGCAACTGTAGAACTTCAGAAGGAAAAAATTTGCCAATGTTTTATTTTCATACTTTTCCCGTCTCATTGTCAGTTGGTGAATTCAAGATTGGGCAAAACCATTTTCTCTTTCATATTCTCTTTTAACACAACTGTGTCTGAGTGAATTTAAAACAGGCCAAAACTGTCTGCAAGTGCAGAAAGGCGAAAATAATGGGCAAAAATAACCCTGGATACAGTATGAATCTTTCACAGACTCTGAGGCGGACATTTTGTGAGTATGATGCACCGTCGAAAACTTAATGACATTATATCTACATTATTTTAATTTGTTTCCCCGTAACATTCTTTAACTGAAACTGGCGGTTGATATCTCATAAACTTTCAACATTTGAATTGGGACGATCGCTGAGCACGCATACACAGACCTAAGAAGTACAATATCATTAAATTGCCCAAAAAATGAGTAAATGCCAGTACAAGAAGTGTCTTATAGTTTTCAAACGTATAAGAGACAATATACTTTGAGCCTCTTCACACCAGGGTGTATTTTATGGATCACTAACATGGCCCATTCAACATGCCAATGTGAAGAGCTTGAGGTATTATCATTTTATAAACATTTGAAAATTGAAAAACACTTCTTGAATACTGTATATTGGGTAATTTTGGTGTCTTGAGAATATTTAGCAGAAAACACAAATACAGTAGTTTGAAATCTAAGAATTTATTATTTTTTTTATGCAATATCATCAAACAAGTGAATTATTTAGTAAACATGACTTTTTATGAAATTTGATTTTGGTGCTTTTATCTTTCGTGAATTTTCCTCATCTGCCAAAAAAGTCATTATTTCCAGCATGACAAAATTAATCAATATACAGTATTAAAACATTTTCATTAGTTGCCGATATGGAATGATATCTCATATTTTGAAAGATATAGAGTTAACATTTTTATTTTATGAGACAGTACTCTTGTGTGGACACAATCATGTATTTATTTATGAGATATAACTTTCGTGAATCATTATTCATTGCTCATGTTAACTTAGGTTTTCTAAATGTAAGAGGTTATTGGTGAATGACTTGTTTCAACAAATTATGCATAAATCATGTTTTCGCAAATAAAACGTGATTTACAGTAATCTGAAAATGTAAAATGACATCCCTTTCATTACATAGAGGATACTGACCAATTTCTGGTTTCTTTGTTGCTGCCGAATCTTTGCTCTTAAAGAGCCTGGAAAAGAAGCCCGATTTCTGTTCTGCTTGTTGATTGGCTGGTTCTGATGGCGAGGGCTTTTCAACAGGAATAGGCTGCCCTGTCCCCACAGGAGTGTTGCCTACCGAGGTTGACTCTTTGGGAGTAATGGTCGACTTCTGGAGTGAGGGCATGGATAAGGATTTTGGCACTGTTGGAAAGATAAATCTCTTTAATAACTAAGGGACATACATTGAATGAAGTCATCTAGAGCTCAACAATAAGGTGGTATTAGTCACACTTGTCTCGTGATCTTAAATCTCTTAACTTAAAGGGACTGGTTCATGGTTTTTGAAAAAAAAAAAATTTCATTTTTGATGTTAAACATATAATTATAAAATATAACTCACCTTAAATTAACAACTGAAATCTGGACCTTCTTAATGCAAAGGTAAGAGAAATATTTTAGCCTTAACTCAGTTTCAACAGCCTTAACTTAGTTATGTAAACAAGACTCAAGCCTTGTTTATGTTTACAAACAAACTAGTGAAATATTAAGTTTGTAATTGAAAGCATTCCAATTTTGCACAGACACAAATTTAACTTTTAAATGGCACATTTTACCTAAAGAATATTTGAATTGTGATACATATCATAAACTTTGAATGATCAACATACATTTTCATTCAAAACATTGTGAACAATAGTATTCTTTATCAATGAATTTTTTAATTTTTTGTGCAACCTTTTAAACACATTACACAGTAGAATTTGATAATTAAAAGAGAAAAACAAATTTGAGGGTAAATTGTAAATCAGTCCCTTATAGGGCATATATTGTAGTCATCTAGACTCAGCAGCAAAGGAGTATTAGTCACACTTGTCTTGTGACCTCGACCTTTGACATAGTGACCTTAAAATCTCTTGATGATTTTCTCTAACAATCCATAGTTTCAATGTTGAAACAACGGCCAACAGAAAAATGAATGGACGAAGAGATGATAACAATGATATTAGTCTCTTGTTATGTTAGTTCATATAGGTTAATACTTTTACCAGATGAGTCAGTCTTTTTGTCTGGAGTGTCCACCACTTCCTGGCGTAATGTGGCGCCCTCTGTGGCAGCTTTGGCAAGTTCCTCCTGCTGCTGTCTTCTCTTATTGCAAACACTGTCAATGAACCTACAATGGGAGCCACAATACTCTACACTGTTGTCAATGAACCTAATACAGGAGTCACAAACTGTATGTACACTGTTGTCAATGAACCTAAAACGGGAGTCACAAATCTCTACACTGTTGTCAATGAACCTAAAACCTGAGCCACACACTGTATGTACATTGTTGTCAATGAACCTAAAACAGGAGTCACAAATCTCTACACTGTTGTCAATGAACCTAAAACGGGAGTCACAAATCTCTACACTGTTGTCAATGAACCTTAAACGGGAGTCACAAATCTCTACGCTGTTGTCAATGAACCTAAAACAGGAGTCACAAATCTCTACGCTGTTGTCAATGAACCTAAAACGGGAGTCACAAATCTCTACACTGTTGTCAATGAACCTACAATGGGAGCCACAAAACTTTATACTGTTGTCAATGAACCTAAGTTGGCAGCCACAAAAACCTTATAACCCATCACAGTTTCGAATCTTTATGGATTCACCAGTTATACATGTAAATCAGAATTCTATTTCTACAATAGGATCAGTTAATTCTTATTATACAATAAAATCCAATAATTGTGCTCCTAAATAGGATTCTTTCATTCTATTCCTATGATCCATTAATTCTGTTCCTAAAATAAGAATTCTATTCCTATGTGGATTCACAACTTACACATCATAATTCTGTTCTACAATAAGAATTCTATTCCTACTGTCCTATGTGGATTCACAACTTACACATCATAATTCTGTTCCTACAATAAGAATTCTATTCCTACTGTCCTATGTGGATTCACAACTTACACATCATAATTCTGTTCTACAATAAGAATTCTATTCCTATGTGGATTCACAACTTACACATCATAATTCTGTTCTACAATAAGAATTCTATTCCTATGTGGATTCACAACTTACACATCATAATTCTGTTCTACAATAAGAATTCTATTCCTATGTGGATTCACAACTTACACATCATAATTCTGTTCTTCGGATTCCTCGTGGATATCCAGCTCCTCCAGGGTGGACTCCATATCCAGAGCATTCGTCTCTAACTGCTTCATCAACGTTTCTCTCTGTAAAAGTGACATCCACTCAGCCATTACAGTCACAGATAAAAGCGTGTGGAAGAGATAAAGGAGAAAGTAGTAATTCAGACAAAACAAACAGGGAACCAGTTTACTTCCAGCAGGTTGGTGGTTTTCTTTTTGGTGTACTACGTCACCGGGTAATAAACGATACAGACCACTGCTATTATTACTAAATCAAATATGCATCCAATGTTTAACGAGACTCTTGTAAATTTGAGGACGTCATCTGAATACACATGCACACTCTCACTGTCTTTGTTTTGTTTGTCTTTGTATCGTTTGTTTGTTCCTACATCACAGTTCATATGTATTCAAAAATGAAATTTATTTCTTAAGTAAACAAATGCTTGTCACCAGCCAAGAAACCACATGCAGAGGAACGAACAGCAAGGTTTCTCAAAGAATGTCAAAAAAATTAACATAGGTTAATGATAAATCGATGGGGGTGTATGTACAAAGAAAAAACTATTGAAATTGTTCGTAATAAAAGGTTTTTTCACCGAAGCCATCAATTTTGATGCAGGCAACATGTAAACATAAACAAGACTCATGCCTTGTTTTCAAAATGAAAAGTTTAGATGTCTTTAACAAAATTTGTGTCATTTTTTGAAATTTGAACTTGTTGCTATCATTTGCAAATATCAAGTACTATCATATTATTAATAAGATAATTCTAAAAGTTTTTTTTTTGGTACCAAAATCATGTCCATACTCTTTTATATAAACCGTAGCTAGAACTCTTTCTTACCTGAAGATTAAGATATGGAAGATTAAAAAATTTGTGCAGATATTTGAGACCAAATCCATTTTTCATTGATGATTCTGCGTATCGGACAATGGCTGCCCCAGCAGGTCTGAAATACATACAAAGTCAATGATTGGAATTCAGAAATCTCATGTCAGAATATGACATTACAATTACGCATCTTTTCATATGAATACAGCCATTTGAAAGGCACTCAACTCCCAGAGTTACATCTTACCATTCAATCTCCTTTTTTTTCACCAACCCTCCATGTTGCTTTACAATGTTGAATAGGCCTAATTTTTTGGTGGCATAAAAAGGATTGTAATTCTATCAATTCATTATTCAAATAATGCAGGAAGGATATTTAGCACAGTGCTAGTGATATAATATCCATTTGAATCTAGTTCGTGTCCTCCAGCAAAATGATGTTTACCTGTGATAACGCATACCCGAAATATCTAGCTTTATCTTGCAGCACGGTGAAATTTACCTGTCATAATGCATACAGAAATATCTAGCTTTATCTTCCAGCACGGTGAAATTTACCTGTCGTAATGCATACAAAAATATCTAGCTTTATCTTCCAGCACGGTGAAATTTACCTGTCGTAATGCATACAAAAATATCTAGTTTTATCTTCCAGCACGGTGAAATTTACCTGTCGTAATGCATACAGAAATATCTAGCTTTATCTTCCAGCACGGTGAAATTTACCTGTCGTAATGCATACAAAAATATCTAGCTTTATCTTCCAGCACGGTGAAATTTACCTGTCATAATGCATACAAAAATATCTAGCTTTATCTTCCAGCACGGTGAAATTTACCTGTCATAATGCATACAGAAATATCTAGCTTTATCTTCCAGCACGGTGAAATTTACCTGTCATAATGCATACAGAAATATCTAGCTTTATCTTCCAGCACGGTGAAATTTAACTGTCGTAATGCATACAGAAATATCTAGCTTTATCTTCCAGCACGGTGAAATTTACCTGTCGTAATGCATACAGAAATATCTAGCTTTATCTTCCAGCACGGTGAAATTTACCTGTCATAATGCATACAAAAATATCTAGCTTTATCTTCCAGCACGGTGAAATTTACCTGTCATAATGCATACAGAAATATCTAGCTTTATCTTCTAGCACGGTGCGATGATGTCCCATGTCTCGATGGTTTCCCAGGACAAGGACGGGAATGTGTACAGGAATCTTCTCCATTTCGTTCTCCACATACGTAAAAGTCCTGAAACGATGGAGAGGACAGTCTGTCAAAATTATTAAAACCACGAAAAGAATAATCATTTCTAAATGAGAATATACCAATCAATTTACATCTTGAATTTACAAATTTCAGCACTTTTTCCTTTGGTCTTCTTCCATTTATTGCAAAGACATATCCAAACAGGACTAACACACACACACACACACCCACCTATCACCTTAAAAGTACCCCTCACTAAATTCCATTGACCTTGATTTACATCAATATTCATGGTGTAAAAAGGAGGAATATGAAGCTCAATGATACAGTCGAGTTCTTTGGTCACCACTTGAATCTACATTACCAATGACTATAACTTTTTAAAAGTTGAACGAATCAATCTGAAAATTTCAATTGCACTTGTTTACATAGCGTATACAACATGAATGTGGGAAACAAACATTTGCCTCAAAGAAAATCTTTGGACAATTGGACAAGATGGACGGCCAACATACACCCCACCCCCTCAAAAAAAGAAAACTTAAGTTGCAGTCGGTATAATTATGTACACCACAAATATGATTAATGTTGTACATATACTTGTGTACAAAATTGCACATCAAATTAAAAAATCAATATATGCACTCAGGGTGCATGAGCCGAGTTGCATGGGATACATTGTAAAGTCAGGAATGATGTGGCATATTTATAATTGTGAAGAACTAATTTCAGTTTTAAACTTTTCGAGTTACTGTCCAGAAACCATATTTGTCTGAAGTTTTCAATCTATTTTCGGTCACCGTGACCTTGACCTTTGACCTTTATTCTCCAAAATCAATAGGGGCCTTGCTTTGCTGGTATCCAACAATATATCCAAGTTTCATTTGATTCAAATTCAAATTAAAAATTTTAGAGTTATCCTCCGGAAACCAAATTTTTTTTTTTGAATTTTAAATCTATTTTCATTCACTTTGACCTTTGATCTTTTTTCTCCAAAATCAATAGGGTCTTCCTTACCTGGTACATAACAATATCTTTAAGTATCATTTGATTCGGATTTAAACTTTTTGAGTTATCATCCGGAAACCAAATATTTCTGAAATTTTCATTCTATATTCGGTCACTGTGACCTTGACCTTTGACCTTTTTTTCTCAAAAATCAATAGGGGTCTTCCTTACCTGGTACCCAACAATATATCAAAGTTTTATTTTATTAGATTGTAGACTTTTCGAGTTATCATCCGGAAACCAATATGTTAATCTACCAATTCGCTAAAATGTGGGGGAAATGCACGAAAATTTTATTGATTCAACACAAAGTAAATATACACACACTTCGTACGGTTCACGTGTTTCAGGGCGGATGATGGACCAGTTGATGAATTTTCCACCTGTCTATTTGAGATCAAGGATGTAAGTTTCACTGTGGCTACTTTGTGATATCTTACCATTGTTCTGTGACATCTTACATCAGGATATCTCCGTGAGTTCCGTTAAATACTAAATAATATTTTGTGATATCTTACCATTGTTTCATGACATCATACATCAGGATATCTCCATGATTTCCGTTAAATACTAATAGGTTGTGATATCTTACCATTGTTTCATAATATCATACATCAGTATATCTCCATGATTTCCGTTAAATACTAATAGGTTGCGATATCTTACCATTGTTTCGTGACATCATACATCAGAATGACCCCATGAGTTCCCTTATACACATCAATAAACTCGGCATCCAAACTGGGCTCATCAGATTCCTAAAACACATTAAATAATGACAATTCAATATATGTATTGACATTATCATGTTGGTATACAGCAAAGATTTATATAAATAAACAGATACACCAACAATCAAATTATCAGCTGACATAACTGTTAACTAATTAACATGCAAAATACACATTTGAGCACTTTTCAGTCTTTTGAAGTAAAAACATTTTGTTCTTTTGCATAAAAAATTCATTTACATAGTTACACAATACAATAGTTATGGGAAAAAAGCAAAAGTTATAAGTTGTGTTCATCCACTACTCGATACATTATTTACTCTTCCTTAAAAAAAATCTTCTCCTCATTTCTATGCTACTCTATATAGAATAAGGGAGAATTGGTATATATGCAATATTGTATATAGAATAAATATTACTATACTTAATTCTCCCTTATTCTGTATACAATATTTACATAATTATACTCAATTCTTTCTTATTCTATATACAATATAACATACTCAATTCTTCCTTATTCTGTATACAATATTTACATATACTCAATTCTTTCTTATTCTGTATACAATACAGTAAAATATCTCTATCTCGAAGTCAGAGGGACCTCGAAAAAACTTCGAGATATCCGGGGGTTCAAGATATCCAAAATCGATCTTGGATATTTTTTTTGAAGGAGGATGTTTTATGCATATTATGGGATTAGCATTATAAACAACAACCCTGTTGCGGTTTCTTATAGTTTAATGCAAGTTGATGAATTAATAGTGTGGAATTTCAAAGACAAACATTTCGTTTTTAAATATATTAGCATCCGATTGAATTCACAATGTGTTTCAAAATTTAGATGATCGTGCCTAGCTGTTTGGTTACTTTAAGTTTACTGATACCCAGGCTCGACTGGCATGTAGTAATTGCGTTGTAACGAAAGAACCTATCACATAAAGAAACAAAAAATACGGATTTAAAAAAAAAACTTTTAAATGTTTATTAAATAAATTTTTGTGTTATCTCTGTACTAGTTTTAATGATGAAGCGTGTGTTATTAAATGCATTATCGTTATTAAGAGCATTACCTTCAAACGTACTTCAACCATTCTGTGTGTTTATCTAACCCGCATGTTAATGATAGAGCGTGTCATTCAAAACACCATCCCTGGAATCGGGTGTGTTAGTTCATAATTGGCGGTGAACTTTAGCCGTAATGTTGGAAGGCTTCACTAATCACCCAAGCTGTTGAACCATTTATGGCGACCTGGGTCTACTCGGAAAAAGCGAGTGTGGATTAGCGGTCATTAATTATAATTGATGTAGCCGTGGGTGTGAATGTGTGACTTAACGACGCCAGGTATGGTAAGCAGAGCGGAAAATTGACTGCACTTCGAGATAAACCAGGTGAATTTGGGGTATGGGACCTTGAAAATACTTCAACATAAGCAGAGTATTCGAGATTACCATGTTCGAAATATCAGAAGTTTTTTTAATCATTTATATAGGGAAAACGGCTGGGACCAGCGGTCGACTTCGACTCAAGCGGGGTATTCGAGATAAACCATATTCGAGATACAGATATTTTACTGTATTTACATATACTCAATTCTTTCTTATTCTATATACAATATAACGTATACTCAATTCTTCCTTATTATATATACAATATTTACATATACTTAATTCTTTCTTATTCTATATGAAATATTTACATATACGCAATTCTTTCTTACTTTATATACAATATAACTATACGTAATTCTCCCTTACTCTATATACAGTATAATGTATACTCAATTCTCTCACATGCAAATCTACATACATTATTAGTTATATAATGAGAGTTGACCAGTTGAGTTGGGTTGTGATTGGAGAGTTTTTTTGTTTATAATGAGAGTTGACCAGTTGAGTTGGGTTGTGTTTGGAGAGTTTTTTTGTTTATAATGAGAGTTGACCAGTTGAGTTGGTATGTGTTTGGAGAGTTTTCTTGTTTATAATGAGAGTTGACCAGTAGAGTTGGGTTGTGTTTGGAGAGTTTTTTTGTTTATAATGAGAGTTGACCAGTTGAGTTGGGTTCTGTTTGGAGAGTTTTCTTGTTTTGTTGAATCCGACACTCCTATGATGGTGATAATATCTTCTTCTTTTTGCTACATTGCTTATGGCCGATCAAATTCCACAAATGTCCAATAATTACAAAGTCCATACCTTACATTCATTTCAGAAATGAAAATGTTTTATGATCTCCACTACATTATATGTATAATAGTAGATATCTACTAATAACAAAAGGCTCATGGGCCTAGAATCGCTCTTCTGATACATTGTAGAACAGGCAAAAATTCTCACTAACCAAGATTCATCAATTAACAAAGTTTGATGATGTTAAGTCAAATAGTACCTGAAAATTTAAATGTAACTGTCCAAAAGTAGGTCACGGTGATCTACTTTTGGTCGATACACTGAAGACTCGAGATGCATCAACTGACAAGTCAAATAGTATTCAAATATAGCCGTCAAATTCCAAAAGTAGGTCACAGTGACCTACTTTTTGGTCGACACACTCTGAAGACTCAAGACCCATCAACTGACAAAGTTTGATGATTGTAAGTCAAATAGTATCTGAAATATTCAAATATAGCCATCAAAATCCAAAAATAGGTCACAGTGACCTACTTTTTAGTCTACACACTCTGAAGACTCAACATGCATCAACTGACAAAGTTTGATAATTGTAAGTTAAATAGTATCTGAAATATTAAAATATAGCCGTCAAATTCCAAAAGTAGGTCACGGTGACCTACTTTTCAGTCAACAAACTATGAAAACTCAAGATGCATCAACTGACAAAGTTTGATGATCCTAGCTTTCATAGTGTCCAAAATATGCATCTAAAATTGAAAATGTGAAATTTGAATGTCTGCAAAATTCAAAAAGTAGGTCACTGTGACCTACTTTTTTAATAAATATGTTTTGAGGCCTCTAGACGCATTAACTTACAATGTTTGATGATTCTAAACCTCTCAGTATCTGAAATAACAACCTAAAATGTATTCATAAATGATTAGTCATAAAATTCAGAAAGTAGGTCATGGTGACATACTTTTCACATGACGCACTTCAAGGTCCCATGATCCATCAACTGACAACTTTTGATGATCATAGGCTCAAAAGTGTCCAAGATATGCATCAAAATCCATTTAATAATAATTACCTGCGAAATTCAAAAAGTAGGTCACCATGACCTACTTTTGAGACAACATGATATTAGGTCCTAATATGCATCAACTGACAAAATTTGATGATCCTACTCCTTATACTAAGCAAAATATCAAAGTTTTAACAAAACAAAATTTAAGGTCAACTTTGAAGTGACCTTGAGACCACACCCTTTGCCCCAGGATGATGCCTTGAACAATTTTTTATCTCCAACCTATCCTCATCCTTATGCATAAGTTTGGTTATAATTTGCCCAGCTGTTCTTGAGAAGAAGATTTTTAGCACCCACTACTTTTGTTTGCATTTCCCTAATTATCTCCCCTTGTTAAAGGGTCACAACCCCAGTTTTAGTACAAATGAAAGCCCTTGGGCCAAGGATACCCTGTGACAAATTTGACAAAAATTGGCCAAAGGGTTCTTGAGATGTAGTCCTTTTTCCAAAAAGTTGACGCACACCGCACGCCAGACATATGGCCATATGATTAGCTCTTTGAGTCTTCGGCTCAGAAGAGCTAATAAAATCAGATAAAATCTAAAAATAATTAACCTTGTATAATTAATTACAATATTTACACCTGTTTATGTTACTTTCAATTTATCATAAATTGGATTTTCTAATCTAGATTGCATTTCTATGCTGCACAAGCTTATAAAAAGAAGAGACATTGGGTTTTTTTTAATGAGTAATCCCCTTTTGTAGAACCACATACATGTACATAGATATAGAAAGATAATGGTATACTACACAGTATATATTTATACATTTCATATTTCAGGCATTAGATATTGCAACTCACTCCCAACTGGATCAGAGAATCATTGTAAACCTGTAACAGCAATTATATATCACACCTCACACACAAATTATACATGTATATCACACTTCACCAAAAAAATTATATATCACACCTCACAAACAAATAAAATTATATATCACACCTCACCAAAAAAAATTATATATCACACCTCACAAACAAATAAAATTATATATCACACCTCACCAAAAAAATTATATATCACACCTCACAAACAAATAAAATTATATATCATACCTCACCAAAAAAATTATATATCACACCTCACAAACAAATAAAATTATATATCACACCTCACCAAAAAAATTATATCTCACACCTCACAAAAGAAAACTTTGCCATGCTTTTCACCAAGAATCATTAAAGAAATGGTTGGTCAGGTCATATTGTTAATTACTAATACATGTAGAACCACCTTTATTACTGTGTAGACCCACATCTCCATTACTAAATAAACCCACATCTTCATTACTAAATACACCCACATCTCCATTACTAAATAGACCCACATCTTCATTACTAAATAAACCCACCTCATCATTACTAAGTAAACCCACCTCATCATTACTAAATAAACCCACATCATCATTACTAAATAAACCCAAATCTCCATTACTAAATAGACCCACATCTCCATTACTAAATACACCCACATCTTCATTACTAAATAAACCCACATCTTCATTACTAAATAGACCCACATCTCCATTACTAAATACACCCACATCTTCATTACTAAATAAACCCACATCTTCATTACTAAATAAACCCACATCTTCATTACTAAATAAACCCACATCTCCATTACTAAATAAACCCACATCTTCATTTCTAAATACACCCACATCTTCATTACTAAATAAACCCACATCTTCATTACTAAATACACCCACCTCATCATTACTATATAAACCCACATCTTCATTACTAAATAAACCCACATCTCCTTTACTAAATAGACTCTCATCTTCATTACTAAATAAATCCACATCTTCATTACTAAATAAACCCACATCTTCATTACTAAATACGCCCACATCTCCATTACTAAATAAACCCACATCTCCATTACTAAATAAAGTGCACCGCCACGGCACATGATACGCCCGTCACATATTGCTAACAGTATAGATTGTACCCATTAAAACATTTTTTTATATCACCTTAATTAAATGTCACAGTGACCTTAAAGTAGGATGCGACACACCTTCTACCTAAGATGCATTAGTTGACCAATTTTGGTGATTCTATGTCTAATAGTGTTCAAGTTATGAGCCGGACAAGTTTTTGCCATATATGGCCATATCTTCTTAATGAAAAGTCACAGTGACCTGGTTTTAATGTGCGACACACCTTCTACCCAAGATGTATCTACAGACAAAGTTTGATGATTCTAGGCCTTGTAGTATTTAAGTTACGGGTCGGACACGAAAAAGCTAACAGACGGACGGACAGAGGACAGACGGATATCTTCTTAATGAAAAGTCACAGTGACCTGGTTTTAATGTGCGACACACCTTCTACCCAAGATGTATCTACAGACAAAGTTTGATGATTCTAGGCCTTGTAGTATTTAAGTTACGGGTCGGACACGAAAAAGCTATCAGACGGACGGACAGACGGACGGACATGAACGCCATACCATAATACGTCCCGTCTTAAGACGGGCGTATAATAAACCCACATCTTCATTTCTAAATAAACCCACCTCTTCATTAGGGCTATTCCAGAAATAAATACATGGGGGGGGGGGGGGGTCGGGAGGCACCTTTTGTATATACCAAGCACCCATAAAAAAAATAAAAAATTACCCCATGACCCATCAAATTAATAAACTCATTTTACAATGACCCATCTAAAAAAAACAAAAAACTAACCAGACCCACCACAAAAATATTTTTTAAAATGAAAACGGTACAAATCTCGCGAGGTTTTCGGGACAAACATTCTAGTCAATGACGCGGTAATGCCTGTGCGACATTGTATCACATTAGTTCTGAAGAAACGATGTCACATCAACAATCAAAGGCATCTATGGCGGGAATGTTGGAAAGATTGGGAGTCCAAACGATGCTATTATGAAATGGGTATGGATATTTTTCCACGAATCGTTCGTCTTCTAATGGAGCCCGCGCCCGGAGGCCTCTATATCACCATCACACCGACTGATAAATATAACGCATCGGTACCCTCGTATAAATCAACTAAGGTTTGCCTATTTTTATTAGAAAACGGAATACCTATTGGTTTCAAAATATTCCCAAAATCGATGCACTGTAAACTGTAATAATCTACAGAACAGAGTTCGCCGCCATCACGTCCAAAGGGACCCTACGAAACGCGCCTCTAAGTTGAAGAGTGCCGTAATGGAAAGTTATGCGCTGCAAAGAGCGACAACTCAAATAGTTCTATGTTACTTCCGATTTCAAAAGCAGCATTTCAAAAGCACGTTTTCAATTTTCCCTCCGACGTTTTGTAACCAACACGACAAGAGCGACAATAAAAATATTCTGAAAACTCAACACCCACGTGGCACAAAATAAAACAATAGAAACTACCCACTACCCATAATAAATATTTTTTTAACAGTCCAACCACGGACCAATTAAAATTTGAAAAAATACGACCACCCACACAAAAAAATATCATTTGCCGCCCGACCCCCCCATTTGACCATTTCTGGAACAGCCCTTACTAAATAAACCCACATCTCCATTACTAAATAGACCCACATCTTCATTACTA
>NC_079165.1:77871695-77904195 GCF_947568905.1 Ostrea edulis | reverse complement strand
AAATAAAATGCATTTTCACTATATGATCAATAGGGCCCCACCCTAATACCAGAACCCCTGACCCAGGGGCCATGAATTTCACAATTTTGAAAGAGGCATCCTTGCTCATTGGTTTGTCTACTTAATACCCAAGGACAGAGAAGATTTTCAAAGAAATAATGCATTTTCACTATATGACTTATAGAGCCCCACCCTAACACCAGAACCCATGATCCAGGGGCCATGAATTTCACAATTTTTAACAAGAGGTACTGTGAGCAATGTTCACTAAGAATACCCCCCGCTTACCCCAATCTCCCAAAGGGTGTTGGTAATAGGTATAAACTACCTCTTTTCTGAGTGTTGCTACTTCGATGTCCAGTGCACATGACCTTTGACCTTTTGACCCCAAAATCGATAGGGAACATCTTCATCCCATGGGTAGTCCATATGTATGATATGGTGACTGTAGGTGGAAAAGATAACGCTTTAGAGCCCGGAAACCATATTGCTACTTCAATGTCCAGTGCGCGTGACCTTTGACCTTTTGACCCCAAAATCGATAGGGATCATCTTCATCCCATGGGTAGTCCATATATATGATATGGTGACTGTAGGTGGAAAGGATAACGCTTTAGAGCCCGGAAACCATATTGCTACTTCAATGTCCAGTGCGCTTGACCTTTGACCTTTAGACCCCAAAATCAATAGGGAACATTTTCATCCTATGGGTAGTCCATATGTTTGATATGGTGACTGTAGGTGGAAAGGATAACGCTTTAGAGCCCGGAAACCATATTGCTACTTCAATGTCCAGTGCGCTTGACCTTTGACCTTTTGACCCCAAAATCAATAGGGAACATCTTCATCCTATGGGTAGTCCATATGTATGATATGGTGACTGTAGGTTGAAAGGATAACACTTTAGAGCCCGGAAACCATATTGCTACTTCGATGTCCAGTGTGCTTGATCTTTGACCTTTTGACCCCAAAATCAATAGGGAACATCTTCATCCCATGGGTAGTCCATATATATGATATGGTGACAGTAGGTGGAAAGAATAATGCTTTAGAGCCCAGAAACCAATGCGTCTACAGACGGACGGACGGACGGACAGACGGACAACCCGATTCCAGTATACCCCCCCACAACTTGTTGCGGGGGGTATAAAGAGGCATCCTTTCTCATCATTACCATGCTATTAGTTTGTCTACTTAATACCCAGAGACAGAGAAGAAGATTTTCAAAGAATTTCTACACTTTCACTATATGACCAATAGAGCCCCACCCTAACACAAGAACCCCTGCTCCAGGGGCCATGAATTTCACAATTTTGGTAGAGGGCTCAACGCTCATTATAATTATGCCCACAGTTTGGCTTCTTGATGTCCATTAGTAAAGAAGATTTTTTAAAATTACACTCATTTTGATGGTTTTTGCCCCACCCCTCAGGCACCAGGGGGGCAGGGACCACAAATTTCACAATTTTTGTTCCCCTTCACCCACAGATGCTATATGCCAAAATTGGTTGAAATTGGTTCAGGGGTTTCAGAGAAGAAGCTGAAAATGTTCAAATGTTAACGCACGACGAACAACGCACGACGACGGACAAAAACAGATAGCAATAGGTCACCTGAATGAATTCAGGTGACCTAATAAATTCCACTGTTTTACAGAGTCAGGTACAAATGATTTTTTGAATAACTCTAATCTGCATTTTGGAATGTAAAACTTATCGTTTCTAGTATTATAAAGGGATATATTTTCATGTTTATGTGGAATAATTTCATTTAAATAATCAGGGGCGCTACCATTGCAAATTTTAAACATGGTAGTCATTTTTGCAATATAATGTCTACTTTTTAAAGTTTCTAAATAAAGAGATTCTCTAGATGCAAAAATAGGAAGACCAGTAATAATTCTAGCTGCACATAATTGTACTTTTTCAAGCTTATCAGTATCGTGAACAGAACAGCCATCCCAAACAATTGAAGCATATTCAAGAGTAGGTCTAATAAAAGCTATATATATACAATTTGGACAGATGTTTTCTACCAATTTTGAACTTAAGCTTTTTTAAAAGCCCTATTTTAAAAAAAGATTTATCAACTATGGAATCAATGTATAAAGACCAACTGAGGTTATGTGACAATAATAAGCCTAGATAACGATGGACTGGAACACACTCCAATCTATCACCTTGGAAAAATAATTTCGGTAAAATAGAGTTATCTTTTTTCGAAAAATAAACAGCTTTAGTCTTGGATGGATTGAATTTGAGTAGCCACTTATTTGACCATTTTTCTAGTATATGTAAATCATAATTAAGCTTGTATTCAATTTATAGCATATTATATGAGGACTGTTGGAGTGAGTTGTCATCAGCAAATAATCTACACATTGATAGTATATTTACAGCAACAGGGGGGCTGTCATTCATTATATTGTTGCATTTTTTTTTCACACTACGTTGGTACGCACCGTCATTGTTTAAAAATAAAGCCGCCGTATTTCAGCATTTTTGACGATTATTAACTGGCATTTTTTTCGACTTTTTCCATTTTCTTACTATTTTAATCGGGTGGGGGGGGGGGTGGGGGGGGGGTGTAGGGATAGTCTGATAGACCGTGTAGTCATTTCGTACATGGTGTCAATACTCAAAACTTCAAGCGGGGGAAGGGGTGCAATATATCGTTGCATATGAAATCAAAGGTGCATATATATAAAAAGTGTATTCTACACAGAAATTTCTGTGGTTGCCAGACCCGCGGTGACTTCAATGATTGCCTCAATGCCTGGTAGGCTATAAGAGTTCTCAAACTGAAGGCAGTCTCTGATTATGTCCAGTCTGAAGGACAACGAGCCTATTAATTTGTAAACAGAAATGTCGATATCATGAATTAATGGGTTGGAATGCAATATGTAAGTTCGTCATTGAAGATGGTTTTCTGTTGGTTTGAAGTATTTCTAAATTTAGTTCTAAGCTCACAGAATTTCTCCGACTTCCCTCGTTGGTAAAAGTAAAGAAACTCTTCTTTTTTGTGCTGATTATTACAGCTATATACTGAACAACACAATATAATGGGACTTGTAACTGTTGAATCTCTCCATTTTGTATCAATAGCTTGCTGTATGTGCTGTTCACAACTTGTTTAAATGTTTTCATGCTTGCTCGCTTCACCGCAATTGACATGTATGACGTCACATACTAATGGCGCGAAAATCTCTAACGAGAATATGCATATCTGGCTTTTTGCACTTTCGATACAAAAATATCACTAAAGCACGCTTTATATCGAAAAAATAATAACAGCACGATTCAAAACACCACATTTTCATATAAATTTACAAACAATAAAAATTGTGGTAAAAACCCTTTAAACTATGACCATCAGTTGCAAAAATTATAATAATTGAAATGAAACAGAGTTTTATCCAGTTTTAGATGTTACTACCCATATTTAAGGGGAATTGTTGAGAATGCATTCATGAGCTTTCGGGGAGGGGGGGGGGGGGATCCACAATTTACAATATGTATTTTTTTTCTACAAATGAAGGAAAATTTTTACCTATGGAAAGTAAGCCTGGGGTAATGTTAATGTAATGACAGCCAATTTCAGTGTAATGGGGGTGTAATGTGTAATGGGGGTGTAATGTGTAATGGGCCATTTTTGCATTACAAGTAAAGATAAGGTAATGAAATGCATTACTTGTAGAAAATATACTGTAATGCACATTACATTCCATCAAATTTACATTGATTCAAATATTTGATGATATTTTGGAGGTTTAGATTAATTCATTATATTAGTGATTGACTTTTAGACCTTATGAACAAAAAGATCAACTTCATGTACATTGTCTTTAAGAGTTAACAGTATTCAATGATTAACTTTAATAGATGTGTAATGTAGGAGAAAATCTTTGGCTGGACTGGGAATCGAACCCGGGACCCCTGCATTATTAGTCAGGTGCTCGAACGTCCAAAATAAGCCCTTTAAAAGAAAAAATACCCTACGCCACTGGTTATTATAAGTTCTGATATAATAACCAGTAAGGGTATTTTTTTTTTTAAAAGGACTTCTTTTGGATTTTATGGGTATGCAAGATACATAAGTCACAGTGAAGGCAACAGAAATAAAATGTATATATAGCATAAAAATATTTTAATCACATTCATGTACACACGTTTTAATGATTTTTAATGCAAAACCCCAAGATAAAATTCATGTCATTTACAAATAGATATTGTTTAAATTGGACCTGATCAAAGCATGAACATTACAAAATATGTACATACATGACTTGAAGCTGCGCTCGCTCAAACGGTAGCACTGTCAACATATTATAAAATATACCAAAAGTCTAGAATTCTACACTGTTATTTTATTCATTGACGTTTAGTTGCACATTCCTCCTCTATATACGTTTTAACAGTTACAAACTTTGGCAAACCTATATAAACAATGGTGACGTCACCGTTTTAGGACCACAAAGTGACATGTTTTTTGTTATGAAAATATATTCAATTAACGTTCCAATGAATTTGGAATTTTTGGAAGAATTTAATTACTTTAAAGGTAGGTGTGTAATTTACTTATTTAATTCAAGTGATTAATGAGAAAAACGTGGTTTATCACTAAGGTCACCGAAACTGGTCAGTCGACGATATATGACACAATCTTGCAGCTTATATCACAGGGGCTCGTCACGAAATTTTTGTCTTATTCAAATTTGACATCGACTATTCTATATTTACACAAGGGAGGATCGATCGAGATAGGGTTTCTTAGATTTAACGTCCTTGAAATATAAAAAGGAGACGAATGAAAATTTGAGTTAGCGATTTTTTGGATTCTGGATTCCTCCCTTGTGTAAATATATAGATTAGAGAGGGTCAATTCGTGACGAGCCCCTGTGCTTATATCTAGTCAACAATCTGAAATAAAAATATAACTAATCAAAGGGGTGGACCCAAAACAATTATTTCATTTATGTAGTTGAAATTCTATTCATTTCCATTATCAGACTGAACTGATTCAATGCCTTGAATGGGGTTCTGTTTACTACTATCAAGTAAAAAATCAGAGGAAACTCGAGCACATCACTAAAC
Source organism: Ostrea edulis (assembly GCF_947568905.1). Classification (NCBI taxonomy): domain Eukaryota; kingdom Metazoa; phylum Mollusca; class Bivalvia; order Ostreida; family Ostreidae; genus Ostrea; species Ostrea edulis. Next base: position 77,899,102 of record NC_079165.1, on the reverse strand, counting down.
ACGGAATTCACCATTTGAAAATTAAAATACCTGTCAATTAATCCAGTGACTCAATGATTTGAAATAATGCCTCATTATCTTCAAAATACACTGCCTTTTTAGGGGCGTTTTAGGGGGAAAAGAAAGAAATCTGTTAGCTGATGTTGGCCTTTCTACAGAAGAGGTGACGATTTTAAAACCTCCGATCCCGATGTATTTTTATGGTCGATCAAAGCAATACATGTACTAGTTAGCTGTCATTTTGGTGTCGAAAATTTTTGTTGCAAAATTGTGATTTACTATTTCATTGTCAGAAAAAAAGGTTTACAAACTTTTACTATTAATATTTGTGTTAGAAAACCTATCCAGAGGCTCTGAATGAAGTAAAATTACATTATTGTCTTGCAAAAATTGATTTCTATAGGATTTTACCACAGGCACTTGTTTCTGTAAATGACTTATGACCTCTGTATACTAATAACAACACAAGGTACCTAGCTTCAAATGACACAGAATGGCACCCCCTGAGAATCTCGGCCTTTTGAGCTTCCAGGGAATATGCTATGTAAATGTATTTACTACCGTTGTATTGTACAATCATTCAACTTAAAAACCATGTATGACATGACTGCATTCGTTGCCTCTTATAGCCGAAAACTGCAACAAAACATGGATTTTCCTTTTTATACCACGAAGTACTATGTACTGATACCGCACAGAATGAAAATTGTATATTCGTTGTGTTGAAAAATAAAGTCTCATTGTTTTATTATCACAATAAATTGATACGATGTTTATTACCAAAAAATCTTGAACATTTGCTTTGTTAACAAAATAAAAATTTTGAATATTGAAGACGCTGTACGCTATTTTTAGTTACTCAAAAAAACCAAAGCTGTTCGTACGTTTCGGGATTTTACATGTCATCAGAAGATAGAAGCTAAGACTTCCCGAGTGGAGATTTAAATATATTTTCGTGTCGGAATCATTTCTGATGAAGATAATAATGAAATTATGACTTACTGTAAAAACAACTTCGTTAACTAGTATGAGAAATATTTCTGCCAATTGCATGTTTCATGCAGATCTATGGAAAGTCAGAGAAAATACAGATAAAAGATTATTGGGAAGTATGCAAAATAGAACAAGGAAAGTTTTTTTGTGATGTGTTATTGACTTTGTGGTATGTATTGATGTGGCAAGTACCTGTTGTTACATTGAAGTTTTATGAAACCCACCATAAGTACCAAGAACGCTGCAGGCACATATCAATGTTTTTCGGAGGCGACTAGCCAACCCTTAATATTAACTGTTATTTTCATGCATGCAAATGAAGATATATTGCGAGAATGGCCCCTCCACTATTTTTGATAGTACTATGTAGTAGTGAATGAGAAGATATTAATGCATGTAAGCTTGAAAGTTATGAATTGAAGCCCTGGAGCAAAGAATGCCCCCCCCCTCCCAGCCTGAGGGGGAAAAATTGAGACAGCAATGACGAACACTATAACACAACACCCCCCCCCCCCCCCCTTGCACACACTAATTAAGGTTCTGAAGGTCTTTATCATGACTGTCATATTTTTATCATTGTCTGTCAGGAAATTTAAACAAGCCATGTGTAACTTCCAACTTCTCCGGCGAACCCCCTCCCCTGCATCCCTAATATTACGGATCTGTGCCGATATGGAAAAATTCACAGGCATCTGAAGTATGGACACCCCCCCCCCCTTTCTGATTTTTTGGGGCGGCGATTATTTCTCCGAAATGTGTGGATTCTCCGTCTATTCCATCCTAATTTCGATTTATGTAATCGTAAACATGCTTTTTTTGTAAGCCTTAAATACCTTATACTGTTTATAATAAGTATATTCTATATTATACCAGTCCAGTAGAAGGCCAATCTCTAACGCTTGTGAAAAGCGTGAAACAACTACATCAATTGAAATTGGGTTGAGAGAGACAAGGAATCCACACATTTTGGAGGATTTGTCACCGCAAAAAAAATCAGAAGGGGGGGGGATTATAGTTATCAGGTGTCTGGAAAAATATGGGGGGATGGAGTCCCCTTTACTTTTTTGTAGCATTTCCCCCCTAATGTTAGTAACTAAATTATATAAAATAAGATCAATTGTGGTTAATGGTCACCATTAAAATCATCCTTTTGCCTGTTCTTTTTAATTCATTTCTGATGCTCTATCTTTCTATAAATAACTCTAAAGAATTTCAAACGTAATTTTAGAAGAGCGTGCTAGCCAGTCAAAATCGCCCACGTATTCTGTGCGGTATCAGTACATCGCACTTCGTGGTATAAAACGGAAAATCCATTTTTTGTTGCAGTTTTCGGCGATAAGAGGCAATGAATGCAGTCATGTCATACATGGTTTTTAAGTTGAATGATTGTACAATACAACGGTAGTAAATACATTAGCATCGCATATTCCCTGGAGGCTCAAAAGGCCGAGATTCTCAGGGGGTGCCGTTCTGTGTCATTTGAAGCTGGGTACCTTGTGTTGTTATTAGTATACAGAGGTCATAAGTCATTTACAGAAACAAGTGCCTGTGGCTTTTACATATAATATATTCAATAGAACCGAAATCAGCCCCCTAGACCCCCTGCCTCGGTAATATTCGAATCCAAGCTACGCCTATGCACGGGATTAATATAGGCGGTTCAAAATCCCTTTGTTTTAAAAAGCCTAGCATATACACTTGTTTGTATGTATAATTGTCAAATCTCAAACTTTTGTTGTTCTATCATATTTTTTTTTTAAATATTATTTTGGTCACAAAAAGGGCCCCGAGGTCCCCCTCTAAATCCCCCATTGGCTTGTACACAGAATTTAATACCAATGTACTGATTATAAACGTTATAAATAAGTAAATAATCTATCTATTTACCAATTTTGGACCCAGAAGACATACAAAGCACAGGGGTTTAACCCCATCTGAGCAAACTAATAGAATAGAATATACACGAGTTTGCTCAGATTGTGTCAAAATCCGGTGATACAAAGGTACATAAAATGAACGGTACAGATAAAGGTAAGCTAAGTTTGCAACAACAGGGAGATAACTCTTGATATATCTCAGTGCACTTCTCGCTTTATTACGTCATAATGAAAAAATGCGTCACGTTATATATAGTTGATTCGAGGGAAAATGTCATAATAATTATTTACTTGCTACTACCGCCGCGCTCAAACTCCCCGTCGAGGCCTCATTACGTCACCTACGAATAGACCTCTCCTATGTGACGCACCACAATATACAGATTTGTATATTGTGAGTCCGCGATTATCACGTAGACAAATTACACTAAAGAAGTAGTTCGCAGTTAAAAGTTTGAAGATATTAATATTAAGAGCATTAATATAAAAGTATGGATTTTATTTTAAACATAAAATGATCAAAAGATCATTAAAAAGTAGGGAGACTATGTTCAAATTATTGTGTAAAGTAATGAACTTGATGTTTACGTTCTTGTTTTGAAAGTTGTTTACGTTTGACGTTATGGTTTTTCGTCATTCTACAGTGACGTCACAGTATACGCGGCCTAAGAAATCGCTATCCCATAATGCCTAAGTGGAAGAGTTTGGTTTGTGAGCAAACGAACTCTGGTGGAAGTTTGCCGCCGCGCTGTCAAGTGTCAAGCGGCGTATGTGTAACCCTCTATGACAAAATAGTAATAATGTTTCTCAAATGATCATTTATAAATTATTTTCTTTGATATTATAAAAGTCTACAATTTGTTATTTATACACATGTAGTATGCGCTACGGTTAATTTCCATTAAAATTATGTTGTGACCATATGTAATCTCTGTGAATCTTGCTCAGTAGGAAAAGTAGGATTTATTTTGATGCTGGTTATTATCGAGCATTGTTTGTGAATAGTATCCTCAAAGACAAGGTTCGACATTAACGAAGCTAGGAATTTTTATGACATCCACATGCATTTTTAAAAATAAACCTGACAATGTGTGGAAAACGCGATTCCAGCCTTTATGCCAGCATACTTAACACGAAGTGCGCGCTTCATGAAGTATGCTGGCGTAAAGCGATGCAATTCATGTCCCCATGTACTTTCAAAAATAAAATTTATTTTTTAAATAAACTTCTTGCTAGAGTCATGATATACATGTAGGCCTAATGACTATGAAACATTTGTAGCTTTCACTTATATGTAACTTAGAGTGCATTTATTTCAAAGCTATACACGAATCTCGCATACAAACCGTTTTTAAAACTGTCATCACTGATCATAATACATGTAGACTATATCTTCAATTATTTGAGTTTATGTTAATTTGGCGCTCCATAGCTATATGGTTCATATATTATGATCGGTGATATGACATTTTTAAAAAACGGTTTTTATGCGAGATTTGTGTATTCCATTGAAATACATAGATACACGCTGAAGTTGTATATATTTTATCAAAAATGCACCCGAAATACCCAAGGAATATTGAACATTCAAAAATACAAAAAGCACCTGTCAATCTTTTATCTTTCTCTATCAATTTATTAAGAATACTAAAGACCACAAAGAATTCTTTTTTCCAATTCTCTTGACAAATGTTTGCTGATTCCGATGATCTTAAGTACTTGTGTAAGCCGACTACCTTCTACCCTTCCTTGTGTCTGGTCACGTCCTAACCTGTAACGGAACATCGCTCGGTCTTTTCCGTTAAACTTCGTTTTTTTCCTCGACTTGACAAAAAAGGCCCTGCCATGTTCCAAATGTACAATCGCAAGCTGACATTTCCCCATAGCATCCGACAGCGCCATCTCGCTCCTTCCTTTTTACGCAATCTACTCACACAAATGTAAAGTACATATTGAACAATTTTGGTACGTAACAAAGAGCTAGTTTTTAAATCGACAGTTCCGGGGGGGGGGGGGGGGGGGGGGCATTAAAAAATGTAATGTACATATTGAACAATGTTGGTACGTAACGAAGAGCTAGTTTTTAAATCGACAGTTCCGGGAGGGGGGGGGGTAATTAAAAAGTTGTTTTTTATTTAAAAAGCATGAAACGAACTACGCTGTATAACCTTAGGACATGACAACAATGGGGGGGATCAAAGTATTCAAGTTAGCTGCCAAAGTCATATTTAGTGACTAAAACACTTTTACAGTACATGAAAATCACTACTGACAATATCCATACATCTTGCAGTTTTTTCTTGCAATTTTGTCAATCAAAATTCCTCCACTTACATAGAAACAATGGTAGAAACATCAATAATTCATTTAGCGAAACTTTACATAATTTTTTCACACAGTTCGATTGGATGTCGCTTTTTTCACTCACAGATTTATTTTTCTTCATTTTCAGACATTCCAGAATTTTATTCACGATTCAGAATTAAAAAGTTTTCAGGTCCTAGTAGTGAACAGTGAATGTCCCTTAACTTCATAACCACGAGGATACAAGTCAGTCAAGTACCAAATCTTTACAGACTGACAACGCTTGAAATTCAGATCAACAATGATAATAACTTAGACGGAATGTTCAAGCATTAGTCACTTAGACGGAACATTCAACTGTTAATCACTTAAACGAAATATTCAACCGTTAGTCACTTAGACGGAATATTCAACCATTAATCACTTAAACGAAATATTCAACCGTTAGTCACTTAGACGGAATATTCAACCATTAATCACTTAAAGAAATATTCAACCATTAATCACCTAGATGTAACATTCAACCATCAATCACTTAGAAGGAATAGTCAACTGTTAGTCACTTAGACGGAATATTCAACCATTATTCACTTAGATGGAATATTCAACCATCAATCACTTAGACGGACAAGATTGCTACACGTAGCCATGTCCCCCACTGCCGCAAAAAAAGTTGAAGCAAAAAAGTCCCATAACTCCTGTAAGATTTGTCGAATCAAAATGACGGCGCAATATGATCAACTACATATGGTGACTAACAATCCTACAAAATTTGAATGAAATCCGGTGAGCGGTTTCGGAGGAGTTGCGTCCACAAAGTGTTCCTATAGTGTAGCATGTACAAATTCAACAAAGTCTCATAACTTCTGTAAAAATTGTCGAATCGAAATGGCGGCGTAATATGATCAACTACACATGGTGACTAACAATCCTACAAAATATGAACAAAATCCTTTGAGCGGTTTCTGAGGAGTTGCGTCCACAGTGAAGTGGGGTGAACGGACGGATGGATGGACACACAGACACTGGTATTTCTATGTCCCTTTCCGCGTTGCAGTGGGGGACAATTAGATCTAAATCTGAATTTTTTTATGTAAAATATGTGTTGTTATGATAGTTTTGTGTGTAATTTAGTAAAATTAAAACTAAGGCGTTGAAGATTTTATCAAAATAAAGATTTCAGTTCTATTGAATATATAGCATTATAGAGGAATCAATTTTTGTACCGAAAGACAATAATGAAATTTTGCTTCATTCGGAGCCTCTGAATGGGTTTTTCTAAAACAAATATCAAAAGTTTATAATCCTTATTTTTTTCTTTCACTAAAACCATAAATTACAATTTTACAACAAAAATTTCCAACACCAAAATGATAGCTACACTGTACATGTACTGTTGCATTACAGTGTCTTAGGCTATGAAAAAAAAAATTAAGGCGACCTAATAATACGCAAATGATGTTAAATTCTGACATTTCGTTTTGATTGAATTTTTAGATAAAGTGGAATTTCATTGTACAGTTCTTTATTTTAATCTAAATCAGTGATAAACTGATACTGATTGTAAATATTATGTGAAGTCTGTCATTTTCAAAAGGAGGCAAAGTATTTAAATAGAACTTTAAGTGGACAAATTCATGTACTTCTCCTAATCTTTGCCTGCACCTGCAGTCAAAATTCACTACTTTTAAAAATTGATATGGACAACCCAGCATAAAAACAAAAATTATTTGCAAACTGTTTCTGCTTTAAAAGGACGATAAAAATTACCTGGTAAACAGTTACCTTCACCACCATAAACAAGTAGAAATTCCTTAACTTTACCACAGTACACAAAAAAATGTTCCTTAAATTCTATAATTCAAAAATTAATGGCACTTCTATGGAACTTCATATGACAAATTTCAATTTTAGGAGTTAAAGACAGTATGCATCACTTTATTAAAAAAAAAAATAAGTCAAATAGGCCTATCTACAAATGTTGAAGTGTTATAATGTGTGAGAATGTTTCTTTTGAGTTGTCAGTCTCATAAAACAAAATGTCAAACAACATGTCTCTCCGGATTCTGACGTTAGATGAAACTGGAGAGCAGTCAGACATATTCATTGAATATCAGATGTTTTAGTCGTCTACTTCTAATCCTCTTCCTCATCGACATCCATACCCTCCATCTTAGATTTGTTTTTTCTTCTCTGTTTCACGCTCGACTCTTCATTCCCCATGTCAACTATCAAAACAAGAAACATACCATATAAGGAGCAGAAGTGCAGTGACTTATATCCAGCACCCTTCGTGTGGTAAATGGGGATGGGATAGCAGTATCTCAACTTGGTAGTTTTGTTAGAAGAATGTCTGCTGAATGAAAAAGGTGATGATAATGAAAAGAGATCAATCTCATAACAAGAATACAGTAACAATATTAAGATTAGGGCAAACACGGACCCCTGGACACACAGGAGGTGGGATCGGGTGCCTAGGAGGGATAAGCATCCCCTGCTAACTGGTCATACCCGCTGTGAGCATTACTTGATAAGGTAAAAGGAAGTAATCTGTATAGTCAAAATGAGTACAAAATCCCAAAGTGGGTCCCAATCTGACTAAAACTTTTCCCTTCCCTAAGGTGGATTACTACAACAAAACTTCTTATGAGGTGCTTTAACAAGCTATTTGGTGCTCAGATCCATCTTCACAATCCCGGGGTAGTTAGGGAGGGCTTCAATGACTAGTAGAAAACCTCAAAAAAATAAACCCAAAAACATTAATGATCACCTGAGCATATGCAGTTTTTAGAGTTTAGAAATCATTGTGTTACCTGAGTGCTTTTATACTTATTTATGTTATATACCAAATTTAGTTGAAATTGATTCAGCCGTTCCAGAGAGGAAACTGAAAATGCTGAAAAATTAACAACTGATGCACGGCAGACGTCTAACTACGACGGGCGTAAACAGATAGCGATGGGTCACGGCAGACGACTAACTACGACGGGCGTAAACAGATAGCAATGGGTCACGGCAGACGACTAACTACGACGGGCGTAAACAGATAGCGATGGGTCACGGCAGACGTCTAACTACGACGGGCGTAAACAGATAGCGATGGGTCACCTTTACCCTTGGAGTTGTTATACAGTTATTTAATGAAACAGTTTTAGTGGACCCTCATATATCCTGTTGCTAGATATCAAGATGCAACAGGACAATTGAATTGGACCCTCAGATATCCAGTTGCCAGATATCCTGATGCAACAGGACAATTAAATTGGACCCTCAAATATCCGGTTGTCAGATATCCCAATGCAACAGGACAATTAAATTGGACCCTCAGATATCCGGTTGCCAGATATCCCGATGCAACAGGACAATCAAATTTGACTCTCAAATATCCAGTAGCCAGATATCCCGATGCAACAGGACAATTAAATTGCATCCTCAGCTATCTGGATGCTACAGGACAGTTACAGTGGACCCTCAGATATCTGGTTGCCAGATATCCTGATGCAACAGGACAATTAAATTGGACTCTCAGGTATCTGGTTGCCAGATATCCCAATGCAACAGGACAATTAAATTGGACCCTCAGATATCCGGTAGCCAGATATCCCAATGTTACAGGACAGTTACAGTGGATATCCAGACACCAGATATTGCTGGACAGATATTTTATCTACTGATCGTAACGGCATTAAATCGCTAGTTCTCACAAGTAATCAGAAAGTCCACACAACACCTGTAATACATCATGTTTACCATCATTTGCCTCCCCTGCTTCCCCTTTCTGTTGATGTTTTAGCCTTTTTAAGACTTTCCTCTTCCTTTTTCCACTAACTTTGATTCTGGCACTCTTTGTATGGACTCTGTAACGAAGATAATATGAGGATAAAACACTCACAAAGCACGGTAGGCTGCGACGATGTACGGTCCATGAAGACTTCATGGAAATGGAGACCAAACATATCTATAAGTAAAAACTCGGACGTTTTTCATCATTTAATTTTCATATTTATCCAAAAAGGCCATTTAAGGATGTATGCTACACCAGAGAAATTTGATATGGATGAAAAGTGGAGGATAAACAATATTTTGAGATTGAAAACTTTCAAATTTACTTTTTATTATTTAGTCAAAAAATGCAGTTTTAGTAGAAAGCAATCTGAAAAAAATTAAAACCCCTGCTGGTATCTGCAGTTCAGCAGTCGACGTGTTAACCCACTGAGCTACTCAGCTAGGCAATGAATTTTCAAAAGAATAGACAAATTTTGCTGATATTTATATTTTCATCCATGTTTTAAAAGGAAGTCGGCCATTATCACGATGTAGAGTAACTCCTTAACATTATGTCAGTGAGTTTTTGCTATCAATGGTACAACCAGGACAGTCCTTCTGTCCCTCAGTGAGCGTAATATACCAGTATATAGTGCATCATGTAATTCTGTCACTCAGTGAGCGTAATATACCAGTATATAGTGCATCATGTAATTCTGTCACTCAGTGAGCGTAATATACCAGTATATAGTGCATCATGTAATTATTCTGTCACTCAGTGAGCGTAATATACCAGTATATAGTGCATCATGTCATTCTGTCACTCAGTGAGCGTAATATACCAGTATATAGTCCATCATGTCATTCTGTCACTCAGTGAGCGTAATATACCAGTATATAGTGCATCATGTCATTCTGTCACTCAGTGAGCGTAATATACCAGTATATAGTGCATCATGTCATTCTGTCACTCAGTGAGCGTAATATACCAGTATATAGTGCATCATGTCATTCTGTCACTCAGTGAGCGTAATATACCAGTATATAGTGCATCATGTAATTATTCTTTACACTGGGCTCCATCTCAATTAAACAAATACACACATACCACAACAGGTGACATTTATTATTTAACATTTCAGGACTTTGTAACCACTTGCTTTCTGACATAATTGTAGCATATACATAATAAATCTTTATTAACACAACTCAGCTGCTTATTATCCTTTAATCACTCACAAAATACAACAAAAGCGAGGAACAAACAACATGCAAAGACAATTAAAGACCTAAAACGAAAAGGTAGACATTGTAGGTATTTTATGAGCTTTACATTCTTTAAAGTTAATATGTCGTCCTTTCCCATTAAAATGGAACCATTTCATTCATTGCTGTTCGTTTAAATGTTAACACTTTTTTGTAAACATTTCACCCTAATACATGAAGGTGAAAATAATGTTCTATTTTTCCCAGGTCGTTTAATCTCAGCCAATAGGAGAGCATGAAACTATTCCATTATACAATAAAAAAAATTATATCAAAGATAAAGTTAAGTATTAACACACTGATGTTCTACATATGATACACACAAGTTTGCATAAGGCCTAAAAAAAATAATGTTGTGTTTCCGATCAACCCCTTGAAATTTTTAAGGGTCGGTAGCAGAGCTCCAGATAAGGTGCGTATGAGTGTAAATACGCATTAGATTTTACCAAATACGCATTTAAGTTGAAAATCATGCACACAATAATGCATTAGCGAATGTAAATACACTCTACACTCCCAAAGTAATGCGTATTTGCGATACATGTAGTATGATATAAATATGAATTATCTATTCATATGAATTGAGGTTAGTCCAGGGATTGATCATACATGATATTTAGTGCTATGAAATACGTTTTGATGACAATCACAATTTTGAAAAATTGGAAGAGTTAACTTAAAACACTATGATATAGACCTACTTGTTATACTTTCTTTCTTAAAGAGTTAGTGTGTGGTCGAAAGCACAGAAAAAAAAACTTGTATTATCGATCGTGGACGAATGATATACAGAATTGGATCATAATCATATGACTGAGTGTCTGACATATTCATATTTAATGCATCAATGATAAATATCAAATTCCCAATGACAATGAAAAGTTTTAACAAAAAAACTACAAAGGATTTCCCCCATAAATAACTGGAGTGGCCTTTTAGTATAAACTTTAAGTTAAAGTTTAACGGAAGAAGTATCGTTTATCTGGTGACATCTTCTGTGCAAAAGAGCAAAGATAATCAGTAAATTAACAAAATACTCTTTCGAATTTTTCTGAAAAGCAAAATACTCCTTGATTTGAAAATCAGGGGGTAAATACTCTTTGTGGTAAAAAATTACCTGGAGCTCTGTCGGTAGGTAGGGATTTTTATTTATTATTTTTTTTTGTGACCATAAAATTCGAAGTATTTTCAACTTTTATATGAAGATCCCTGGGGATTATCATAAATATTCCTATGTACCCGTGTTAAATCCATGAAAACATCTATTTATTTACTTGTAGCTGCAAGATCGCATTTTCCACGTTGCACATTAAACAGAACGCGTCGTGTTGCCATGTCTAAACAATGACAAACGAAAGTATCCACTGTGCATACTCACGCATATATAATTAAATCAGCGGTTTCTACTTTCCAGCGAATTCTAAAAATAAACACTGGATATTTTTAGCGCTGTTTTATTTCAGGACGCAAAAAAGATCGAGGGACTTGGTTTTTTATTTTCTTATGAAAAAGACAGTCAGTAGGTTAATAAATTATTTTTTTCCCAAGATTAGCAATAAAAACTTTTGGGTCGGGGGGTGTGAAGGACAGTCGGTCGGGTGACCGGAAACACAACATTTTTTTTTTTTACGCCTAACCATATTAAACAAACAAATCTGTATTTGATTTGAAGCAACATGTCTCTGACATTTGAAAACTTTGAGAAGACTTAGAATAATACTGTTTACTTTAACAAATTGGAATCAAAGGAGGCTTTTGGAGAAATTTTGTAAAAAGATTGTTTAGCATGAAACATACAGAAAAATTTTTCTTCGAAACCTATTTTACACAAAAACTTGTTTTTACATAAATATACTTTACACAAGAAATTTTCTTTGCAAAAATACTTTATACAAGAAATTTACTTTACATAGAAACTTCACTTTACACAAGAAACTTACTTTACATAGGAACTTTACTTTACTCAAGAATTTAATTTACATATAGAAACTTTACTTTACACAGGAAATTTACTTTACATAGAAACTTTACTTTACATAGAAACTTTACTTTACACTAGAAATTTACTTTACATAAAAACTTTACTTTGCATGGGAGTTTCTGTTATATTATGCTATGGTATGCAGTGTTTTCCATTCATTTCATTTGAACAGGCCCATTTAGAATTGTAACAGGCCAGGGGGGGGGGGGGGGGGGTATGGAAATTTTGGAAAATTAGACGCAAAATCCTGCATTCTGAGGCATTTCAGGGGGCAAAATGACCCTTGTTCATATGCCACTTTTTAACCTACATTTTTAAATATATACCAAAGGGTTGAACATTTTTACCTCAGACAAATTAGTCACAGTGGTGATAAATACACACCTTTGCGATGTTTTGACTGGAAGAAATCATGTAATGTATTCGTTCGACGCTTCATTATTTTTCACTGCCATGTGCTTCTCACGCGCAAGGTGAGAGTTTAAAATATCGTCCAATCAAAATCGCCGTTTCAAAAAGCTCTCGATAAAAACATAAACAAGGAAGAAATATGAAAGATATTTATAGCCAACCAATTGCTACCGCATACATTCTTTGCAAAGATCGATCATGTAAATCAACATCACTGAAATTGACAACATATTATTTTTTGATTTTTTATATTTGAACCGGCCAGAAAATCGTTTGAAACGGTCAATTTGGCCGGCGGCCGGTTCTTAGGGAAAACACTGGGTATGTATTACTATGATCTGCAAATGACACAAAGACAATCTGACTTTTAAAAAAAAATGTTGAAATATATTATTCTCTAATGCCAATGGCCGCTAAAAATCTTGTGAATTTACTTTACAATTAATCAGTGGACATGATAATAAAGGAGGGGATTACTGAGAATAAAAAGGAAGGAGAAAAGGGCAAAGGATGGAGACAGGGTTGGCAAAAAAGTGGTCAATATGAGTATTGACCGGGCTGGTGGTCAATACTGGTTAAAACCAGTCAATACTGGTTAATACTGGTTGATTGAAGATTATTTGGTCATTATAGTCTGTGTTAATTATTTCAAATGTTTAAGTGACCATTATGGTAAATAATGTAATTCATAACATGCACTATCAATGTATAATATACTTATAAGTCATAATATTAAATAAATAATGTACAAATGACTCTGTTGAATTGGGGAAGATGTAAAAGTTCCTGTTTAAATTCCTTAGTTTAACAAGAACTACCTGTAAGTATTGTTTCATCAATCTTCATTTTAACTGTTGAATAAACATTTGAGGGGGTGGGTTGGTGATGTTTTATAACAATAGCAGGCACACTAATTATCTCTGGTCCCAGTCTATGCTTATTGACACCTGTCAACTCTGCTTCCTGTGCTCAGGTAATGTCCAGCTACCTTTTATTCTTAATCTGTCCACTCCAGGTACATGTATTAAGAGGTCTATCTCCAATCGTCAAGCTATGCTATAGAACTGTGACCCTTTGATAGGTACTGAACATATTTGGCTCAGTTTCAGCAAACCAAATATATTAAACTTATGAAATTACATTTGATTATCTAATGAAAAATATTAATCAACAATTGATCCATATAATGAAAAGACTTAATTTATCTTTATCTTTGCAAGAAATGTACAAAAATAGGAAAATAGACAGTTTAAATCACAATTGACCACTTGGGGAGTATTGACCAGGACAGTTATAACCACTGGTTAAAACCGGGGGCAGCTTTAACTGCCCAACCCTGGATGGAGAGAAGGGGAAGGAAGGAGTAAACAGACAAGAGTGAGGCAGGTGAAGGAAGACAGGAGTAAGTGTGTGTGTGTGTGGGGGGGGGGGGGGTGAACCCCATCCCTCCTTTAGTATCTATCCCCCCTTGATTGTGAATCGAACCACTCACTTGACATGCTTTTTCTGTTTCTCACTTAAGAACTCTGTATCAGGGATGTTCTTCACAGCTCGCCTCTCTTGTTTCTTTTTCACAGCTGCTGCATTTTGTTTTGCCTTGCTTTTTACCAATCTACTTTTTTTGGTCTATAAATAAAAATAAATATGAGAATTCATCTTAAAGCCACCTTTAGAGGTTATTGTATCACACTACCATAGAACCGTCACATTGTAAACCACAGCCAGGGTTAAAAATCATATTAAATAGATCTACAGTCGAGGTGTTGTTGTTTTGTTTTTTCTCGTGATGAGAAATGATTTGCCATTATCAAATTATTCTCCAAAGAATATAGTGAGTTCTTTATTTTACAATGCCCGTAAATAGTTCACAGGAATTCCTTAAATCAAACACTGAATGTTTTAAACAACCGTACGGCGTACCTTCCATGTGGGCTTCATTTCAAACAAGAAATGGGAAGAGCGTTATAAAATTCTGAAACTTTAGTAGATAAAAGTATTCCGAGTTGATAATTGTTGGGGGGGGGGGGGGGGGTGACTATTGAATTGAACATTTCGCAATGCGATTATATATTATCACATCTGATTTGACTACATACATGTTTTCTACTTCTAAAATTGAGTCTTCTTGCACGTGGTAATTTAGCTGCAGAACCCACAGGAGCGGATCGAAGATCTGATTTTAATCAGATTGGTCGTTTGTAATGATTGTAATGGTTGTCTGTATGATTGATTTATAAGGAAATATCCATTCGTCAGTCATCTGTTTAGGCCTATTTCCTTCTCTATTTAGATAAATTTCCTTCTCTATCTGCCTAGATCTATTTTCCCCTGTCTACCTAGATCTGTTTCCTTCTCTGTCTGTCTAGATCAATTTTTTTCTCTGTCTGTCTGGATCTATTCCTTCTCTATCTGTCTAGATTTATTACTTCTTTGTCTGTCTAGATCTATTTTTTTCTGTCTGTACATGTATAGATCTATTTTTTTCTCTGCCTGCCTAGATCTATTCATTCTCTATCTGTCTAGGTCTATTTCCTTCTTTGTCTAGATATCTTTCCTTCTCTATCTGCCAATATATATTTTTCCCTGTCTGCCTAGATCTATTTCCTTCTCTGTCTGCCTAGATTTATTTATTTTCTGTTTGTCTAGATCTATTTCCTTTTCTATATGTCTAGATCTATTTCCTTCTCCATCTATCTAAATCTATTTCCTTCTCTATCTGTCAAAATCTATTTCCTTCTCTATCTGCCTCGATCTACTCCTTCTCTGTCTGTCTAGATCTATTTTCTTCTCTGTCTGTCTAGATGTATTTCCTTCTCTATCTGTCTAGATCTATTTCCTTCTCCATCTGTCTAAATCTATTTCCTTCTCTATCTGTCAAAATCTATTTCCTTCTCTATCTGCCTAGATCTACTCCTTCTCTGTCTGTCTAGATCTATTTCCTTCTCTGTCTGTCTAGATGTATTTCCTTCTCTATCTGTCTAGATGTATTTCCTTCTCTGTCTGCCTAGATCTACTCCTTCTCTGTCTGTGTAGATCTATTTCCTTCTCTGTCTGTGTAGATCTATTTCCTTCTCTGTCTGCCTAGATCTATTTCCTTCTCTGTCTGTGTAGATCTATTCCTTCTCTGTATAGATCTATTTTTTCACTGTCTGTCTAGATCTATTTTTTCTCTGTTTGTCTAGATCTATTTCCTTCTCTGTCTGCCTAGATTTATTTCTTTTCTGTCTGCCTAGATCTATTTCATTCTCTGTCTACCTAGATTTATTTCTTTTCTGTCTACCTAGATTTATTTCTTTTCTGTCTGCCTAGATCTATTTCATTCTCTGTCTACCTAGATTTATTTCTTTTCTGTCTGCCTAGATCTATTTCATTCTCGATCTGTCTAGATTTATTTCCTTCTCTGTCTGTCTAGATCTCTTTCCTTCTCTGTCTGTCTAGATATATTCCTTCTCTGCCTTTTCTATATATTTAGATTTCCTTTTCGGATGGTCTACATGGATTTCTTTTCCTATCAATGTGTAGATTTATTTCCTTTTTCTGTTATACATAATAGAATATGTTTAAACTATTTCCTATTCTTGTTTGTCCAGATCTACAAATATTTTACTTTTTTATATATATTCGTATAGATAGATTTCCTTTTCCCATAGAACTCATTAACTATAGTTCAGCTATTTTCATTTAAATCTATAAAGCATGACGTCACAGGGGATCTAACAGACCAAGAACGGCGGTATTTTGAAATTGTATTGAGCACCAAATCAGTTTTTAAAAGTGAAATAAAGAAAAGAATTACAGGGTGGGTTTTTTTACAGTCTCGCAAATGACTTTTTTACTTTTGTTGTTGTTGTTTGGGGTTTTTTTTTGGGGGGGGGGGGGTTGGCTTTTGTTTGTTTTTAATTTTTTGTTTGTTTGTTTTTGTTTTTACAGCCTCAAAAATTTTATATTCTCTCACTATCTAAAATTACAACCTAGAGATTGGAACTTAAATGGGTATTGCCTCTTCTTGTTAGACTCAAATGAAGTTTCTTTGGGGAGATTTTCTTGATCAATTGTCCTATATCTCTGTCCAACCTTTCAGGTCATCTGATTTAGATATCAAACCATATTTTGATAACAATTATAAACATGGAATTTACGTCAATATTTTCAAATCAAACACGAGAAAGACCCACCCCTTGTAGAATATGACAAAGTTCAAATAACAAGACATTCCTCTTGGGGGGGATTGAGAGAATGATGTCATTGTATGTAACAATTACAGATATGCTAAGGAGGGTACATTACTGAATTGACACAGGTCGTCAGAGTGACGAAAAGGTGGTCCAAATCGGACATCTAGTTCAAATATGACCTGCTGAGAGCTCAGTATCAACTGAAATGAAAGCGATCACGTTTTGTCTAAATGACAAGTATGTAGGTCATAAAGGGTGTGTTTAAAGTGCAGAATATTGATATAGAATTTATATGGATTTATTTAGGCCAACAGAGGATCCAAGATTTTACGAATGTATTGGGGTGTCTGAAATATCTTAACAAGGAAAACAAATATATCTAAGAAAAATTATAGTACTGGAAAATGCCAAATCAGATGACACACTCTGGGGTCATAATACCAGGGATCCGAAAGCCAAAGAATTTCGCGAGATTTGATACTGTAAGTTTTCGCACCCTGTCCCTCCCCTAAATCCACATATGTGGAACATCTTTAACAATCAATATTGTTTTTCTCTGTCCCGTGGTTAATATGATTATTTAGTTACAAGACTCAGTGAATTTCGTATTCTTAGATAACATAATCATCATATTGACCTTAACAATTGCCAGTAATTGTTTTTCTCTATGATTGAAGAAATTCAAAACATCGCAGTCGAATATGAGAGCCTACGAAATGATACTTATTCGGCCATCTTTGTATACGGTTAGAGTGCAAAACCTAGTGGAAAGTGATTAGAGACGCGAGTGTTATTATTATTATTATTATATCACTGAATAAATTAAAACATTGATATCGTCCACTGAAGCTTACCGAACAATGAATGGTCGGCCATGTTTGTATACCCCTCGAAAGTTAAATCTGAGACCCGAGTTCCCATTGGATGATTTAAACAAAACCATTCCTATCGATTAGGGTTTTACCAATTTATGATGGTCCAATGTTGTATAATTCAGTTGGGATATTCACCTTGAAAGCACATGGAAGTGAACATAATGCACCTATCTAGTTTGTTGGATCTCAGTAGATCGGAAAGTCGGAAATTATTCAATCAAAGAAGAATACACAATTAATGACATTTCTAGGTCAATACGATGCTTTAGCCGGAACATTCACAGATCTCAGAGGATGGGAGCTGATGAATAGATGTGTGGTGCTTTGAAGGTAGCTAACGCACCACATTCATCCAGGAGTTTCAAGTAATTATTTCACTATATATTTGGTAATTCAAAATGTCAATTCTGCCAGAGGTTTCGAAATAATACTTGGTCGGCCATATATGCATACAGTTAGAGTGCAAGATCTATTCGGAAGTGACTAGAGATCAGAGATTATTGAATGATTTAAAACATCGAAACCGGCTTCTAGAGCTTAAACACACCATATCTGATCGACTATCTTTAAATTGGTTTTGATGTTACAATAGTTTCAAAAACATTTACGCCAGTTTGTGATCAAGGTCACTCTTTCGTTACAGCTTGAGTACATGACCTAGTAAAAAAATAAATAGAAACACGAATTTTCAATGAACGACCAAACAGCTATAATCAAAAATATAAATTTTGAAATTTCTGAATAATTTTTGTCTTACTTGGAAAAATAAAATGTTACACCTCAAAGGCACGTGCATTAATAGCGGTTAAATAGTATGTATTTCTTCCAACATCAGACCAAATTAAAAATATTAAACAATTCCCAAACTGATATAATTGGTTATTTGTTATTTCTTTACTTGGTCCAATAAAAACTCGCGTCTTCAATATTTTGACCAGGTTTATTAGTCCTTCAACCTGATCAAAATAGAGGACTCACGGCCGGTTTGACCGGTCAACATGGGATGCTTATTCCTCTTTAAAGTATCTAATCCCACCCCCTGGTGTTTCCATGGGATCGTATTTGCTATACTATCGATGTTGTATTATGAAATTGATCACAGTTCGTTATTCTCATTTTTCACTCAACCGTAACAAAGATGGCCGACTAGCTAGGCATAATTTCGGAAGCTCTTGTAGTTCGTTTCAAATTATTCAATAATATAATAAAAGAATTATTGACCATTTTTATGTTAAAACGGTGCTTTAGCTACCTATGAAATACAATATTTAGCACGCCCTATTGACTACCCATGAAATACCATATTCACCACGCCCTATTGACTACCCATGAAATACCATATTTACCACGCCCTATTGACTACCCATTAAATACAATATTCACCACGCCCTATTGACTACCCATGAAATACAATATTTACCACGCCCTATTGACTACCCATTAAATACCATATTTACCACGCCCTATTGACTACCCATTAAATGCAATAATTACCAAGCCCTATTGACTACCTATGAAATACCATATAAAACCACGCCCTATTGACTACCCATGAAATACAATATTTAGCACGCCCTATTGACTACCCATGAAATACCATATTTAGCCCGCTCTATTGACTACCCATGAAATACAATATTCACCACGCCCTATTGACTACCCATTAAATACCATATTCACCACGCCCTATTGACTACCCATTAAATACCATATTTACCACGCCCTATTGACTACCCATTAAATGCAATAATTACTAAGCCCTATTGACTACCCATGAAATACCATATAAAACCACGCCCTATTGACTACCCATGAAATACAATATTTAGCACGCCCTATTGACTACCCATGAAATACCATATTTAGCCCGCTCTATTGACTACCCATGAAATACAATATTCACCACGCCCTATTGACTACCCATGAAATACCATATTCACCACGCTCTATTGACTACCCATGAAATACAATATTTAGCACGCCCTATTGCCTACCCATGAAATACCATATTTAGCACGTACGTCCTATTGACTACCCATGAAATGCAATAATTACCAAGCCCTATTGACTACCCATGAAATACCATATTCACCACGCTCTATTGACTACCCATGAAATACCATATTCACCACGCCCTATTGACTACCCATTAAATGCAATAATTACTAAGCCCTATTGACTACCCATGAAATACCATATAAAACCACGCCCTATTGACTACCCATGAAATACAATATTTAGCACGCCCTATTGACTACCCATGAAATACCATATTTAGCCCGCTCTATTGACTACCCATGAAATACAATATTCACCACGCCCTATTGACTACCCATGAAATACAATATTCACCACGCCCTATTGACTACCCATGAAATACCATATTCACCACGCTCTATTGACTACCCATGAAATACAATATTTAGCACGCCCTATTGACTACCCATGAAATACCATATTTAGCACGTACGTCCTATTGACTACCCATGAAATGCAATAATTACCAAGCCCTATAAACTACCCATGAAATACCATATAAAACCACGCCCAATTGACTACCCATGAAATACACTATTTAGCACGCCCTATTGACTACCCATGAAATACCATATTCACCACGCCCTATTGACTACCCATTAAATACACTATTTAGCACGCCCTATTGACTACCAATGAAATACAATATTTACCACACTCTTTGGTTTCGGTGAAAATGATATTTCTCCAGAAGCTAAAGCATCGTATTGACCTAAGAAATGTCTATCATTGTCTAAGGTTAGTATCCCCATCACTACATGAAAAAGGCAAGGATATCGAACGTTAATAGTAACTAATTTCATAAATCCTCTAAAGAATACAAAACCAAGAACAGGATAAACAAATAGCCATGGACACATACAGCAGCGGTGGGATCAGGTGTCTAGGAGGAATAAGGATCCCCTGTTGACCAGTCACCCTCATCTTAAAAATGATGAAACTGAAGTGGACTAAAGTCACATGACTGGTAAAGGATTAGAAGCTGACCTTTTCTCCCTTGAGACCTTTTTGAAGAGGTACTAGTATCTGCCCTTCGTAAAAATAAGAAAAATCTAATTAACTAAAAATGAGTGTAATAAATGATTAATCTTATTTCATATTTTCATAAATAGAAAGTGTATGAAACTTTTTATCAAAAGATCTGTATGAAAATATAATATCTACTAAAATTATTTTAGTAAAACCCATATACTTCAATGCTAAATTCTAGATGAACTAAATCAAGCAGTAAACAAAATTTTTAAAATTCCCATGATGGATTATTTTCATTTGATGGACTCTTCAAAATAATACCATGATTACAAAAAACCCACTATCCATTTATTAGATATGAAATATGATCATTATTCGTTGTTCATACCTAAGTCCTTTATCTTGATCAGGTTTTTCATATTCTCTAAGATCATTTATGATGTATTATTAAACCTTGAAACGATGTATTGAATTCAAAAGCTTTAATATTTCTTACACTCTAAGGGAAAATATAGTAGCGCAAAATCTTCAACATGTCAGTCAAAGATCGTTAAAAACAAATTTCAAAATTCATCAATTCACGGCCATATTTAACGAAACCTAGTAATGAAGAAATTATAATCATCAGATCCAAACATATACATTATCGTTTGAGTTTGAATGTAATAAAATTGAATTTAAAAACCAAGTGAAATATTCTCTAGAATTTGTGTTACTGTATATAGCCCGTTATTAGGAGGTGATTGAGTGCCGGGAAATTAACGAGTAAATCCCGGAATCTTGTAGGTATCAGCAGTCGTGCGTCACGATGAAATAAAATCATTGCACGAGATTACCGATTATTGAACAAACAAACGCACATGTCAGCATTTTATTCCGTATATATAAATTGAATCGTAAGGCTGTAAATCAAACCTGATAATGAATTGGCCCTGTGTCTTTGTAGTTTTTCTGATTGTATGTGTCCATTGTTATGGATGTCGTCTTAAATTCTCAACCAAGGTGAGTAAATCATTAAATGTGAATTCGCGCGAATTTTCAAGGTCAACAAAATATTTCATGAATTCTCTAATTTTCAAGGTGAACCAATATTTTGTGAATTCCCTAATTTTCCGGATCAACAAATATTTCGTGAATGCGCTAATTTTCAAGATCAAAAAATATTTCGTGGTTTTGTCGATAAATACAATTTCTCAAAGAGTCTTAGAATCGTGTATAACAAACTTCTATCCTCCCCTGTTTCCTTGATAACTTACTTGAAAACGAAAACATCGAAAATTGGTGTACACCAATTTAACAGAAAATTATTCTTTTTGGAATATGAAGTGAATTATTAACTCTATCGAGTATGTTCCTTTGATACACCAAATAAGTCCTTATCAATCCTATAACAATGGTTTTTAGGATCCGGAGAAAACAGCAGCCGTAGGTGACACGTGCAGGGAACAAGTTTATACGAAGGAAGGTAAATGAAAGATATTCTGATATCCTAGTTTTATCAATATAAATAGTCGCACAGCGAAAAAATCACCTGTAGAAATCCATGTTATTGATTTACTAACAGGGATAATAGATGTATCGATCTTTTTTTTTTTAAATAGATTGCTATAACGCCATCCATAGTCAAAAATTTTACAACAGCTCCGTGGTGAGGTCAGATGCTCTGGTTCTGTCCATTGACTTTGTGAAGAACAGGACACTAGTTCAAATAAACATCTCCAGTAAGTCGCCCGAATTCGTGTATGTCACATGTAAAATGCGTATATATACGACATAGCCTAAATATTGTATAGTGAATGCCACATTTGAATTTTTTATTTACTAGTATGACGTTGCATATTGTATAATGAATGCTACATGTGAAATTCTTATATTCTACTATGACGTCACGTATTGTATAATGAATGCTATATAATATGCAATTCTTATTTACTAGTATGACGTCACAAATGACATATTATATGAAATTCTTGTATTCCACTATGTACTCGTCATGTATTTTATATTGAATGCCATATAACGTACATTCACAAGTGCCTTTAAAAGAAATTAATAGAAGGATATCTAATTTTATAGTGGAGTATTTGCAGTTCACAAGAGGTTACCTTCTGATTTTTGATATGGATGATGGCAGCATTCAGTGCTTGTCGGCAGTCTTTCCAAGATGGACCCCGCCCTCAGTGGTAGGGATAAATCATGTAGACATCATGTATCTTTCTAGTTTGCCTATTTTGTTCTTAATTATATCAAGTAAGCTTTCTTAAACAATTTAGGTTGCCTGTG
This sequence comes from Ostrea edulis, assembly GCF_947568905.1. Lineage (NCBI taxonomy): Eukaryota > Metazoa > Mollusca > Bivalvia > Ostreida > Ostreidae > Ostrea > Ostrea edulis. Next base: position 77,876,163 of record NC_079165.1, on the reverse strand, counting down.
TTGAAAATCATTACATGTCAGCGGCGAAGCTTGGGGAAGATAAATATGGAAGCAGAAAGGGCAGGGGGGGGGGGGGGGGCGCCCTAAGGCCCCCAATGGGTCCAGGGCAAAGCCTTGGTGGGGGCCCAGGGGGCGAAAAATGTGATAAACTTTATGCTTATTCCTATATGCTATATCAACATGTAAAGTTTTGACTTGCATGCAAATCAGCAACTTGTCATGACGTCAGTTGGCGGGAACTTTGGAAATTAAGTGGAATGTCTTGACTATTCTATAAATCAGTATTTCATTTTTATCTCAAACATGAATTCTTTATCTTAGCTTTATTTCAGAGTTTATCTGAAGTTTGTGAGATCTGGTTTTTTGTTTTATTTCCCTCAAATTTTACCTCATATTTGTGACATTTTTTTGGTTTCAGTTTCATAGTTTTTCTGCCGAATTGTGTGATATCTATCTTGTTCTGTTTTAACAGTTTCTCTGAATTTTGTGATACGGTTTTCAGATTTTGTCTGAATTTTGTGACATTTTGTTGTGATATCTATCTTGTTCTGTTTCAGGTTTCTTTTACGATGGATATCAATGGGAAATGTAGTACCGACCCTGAGATTCACCAGCTGTTAGATATTCCAATTAATCCAGAAGGTATTGTCATAAATGGTTGAATACCCATGTTAGGGTATCCAATACATTGGAGTAGACGAAAACGTGAAGATCAACCTCATAACTCCTATACAAAATACAAGATTAAGAGACAAACAGGAACCCCGGAACACACCAGAGGTGGGGTCAAATGCATATAGAGGAGTAAGCATTTTTGACCGGTCACATCCACCGTGAACCCTGTATCTTGATCAGGTATACGGAGGAATCTGTTGTCAAAATCAGTTTGTAAAGAACGACCGAACACATTGGAGTGAAACCTGTCCGACAGCATTCGAGCTGATGACGGGTTGTACTTGTAAACAAGATAATAATAATGACCATAGAATTTGAGAAATGTTTACCATAAACGAACCTGTTCAAACCCATGTAATATCAACTTCTAAAATACATAATTCTAGTTCTTGGTGAGCCGATTTCTATCTTGGTGTTCTTGAAAGGGCATTAGCTGCAATTTTGTAACTAAAAATTCAATTCAATGAAAATTGCTCTATATCATATATTTCAGTGATAACACCAGTATATTTCACAGGCAATTGCATCGCTTGGAGGTCGAATTTACTATATAAAGAGCAGTAAATTCGACCCCCAAGCGATGCAATTGCCTGTGGTATATTTCAAACGCTTTTTAACCTCAAAGCAACCACATGAATATGTAATTTAGTTATTTTCTTGCAAGACAATAATACTTCCTTATATATTTCTTTACACTTAAGCACAGTTATCTAACGCAGTTTTTTTTTTTTTTTTTTTTTTTAGGTTTCTCTAGTTTTTGTACAAATTAAATGTTTTTATTAGTCATTGATATACAGATGCACTGTATATTCCAATGCCACTGAGAGGTTTTGAGAGAGAAAAGGTCACCATCACTTTCACAGCTAATGTCCCTAGCAAAGCCAAGCATTTTTACTATATATATTTTCCTTTTGAGGGCTAATTAGGTAACGGACACCTTTTTCACAGAAGATCTATAAATTATTAACAGTGTAACAGAATGAATAGAATGCATGCATATTATATGTATACAGTTTACTACTTTTACTTCACACATGCGCACGGGAATACAACGTCCTATACGTCACATCATGTCCATATTTTCCCCAGAAGTATTGTAATATATATTCTTTTTTTCATTAATCTTCAGGCATATTTTATGTAGATTTCGGGATATATGTAATTACAAAGCTTCTCATTTTAAAGTTTGGGTGAGTGATCTTGCTATACACAACAGCAATTCGTCTTATCTGAAGATTTCTTTTGACGTCAAAAATCGTGACGTTAAATCGTACGAAGTGGAATTATGGGATATCAAGGACAATCTCATTAAAACAGAGAAAACAGAAAAGGTAGGTGAGAACACGGATATAACCAGGTGCACAAATGACATTAAGTTCAGTTAATAGAAATGTTTGCTTTAGGTCTCGTTGTTTAATAATCCGATTTGTGTACGAGCTTGTTACAAATACGGCTAGCATTCTATGGTTTCTGAGTGCAAATCGACACAACTTTAACAACCCGTGGAATTCCATAATTCTTTCTGACAACATCAAACTTTGTTAGGAGCTGATGATGTGAAGTCGTAACAAAGCAATCTGGAATGAAATTACACACTAGTCTTATAGCAAACAACATATTTTTCGGCAATGTTAAGCCAGACTATTTTAGGGTGGAGTGATGTTTGATTGTTGGGGATTTTTTAATCATAAAAATGAAATGAAGTAGATAATTAAGTGCAGAATAAAGCAATCGATCTCTATTGATTCTTAAGAAATTGTTCATTTACAATATTTACAGATACTTAAAAATGATTACTTCCTTTACAGAATTTTGTAATTTTCCGGAATATCACACCGGGCACGTACTACACAATGGTATGTACAGTTATCACGCTCATCTCTCTGTGAACTGTTTTGTCTCAATGAAACGCACAATTATTCATTGATGGTATTCACGTTATGTGAATAACAGTTAACGAAATGTAAGAATATTGATTTCAAATATTCGAAAACTACGCCAAATAGTTCCTTTAAAACGCATTTAAAGTAGTTTAGGCATAAAAAGAATTGATTTTGCTAAAAAAAAAAAAAAATAATAAAAAGTTTAGTATCATGCAAAGTCTCCTTTAATTTAGCGTAACAAATGTAGCGATATGAATGTTTCCTAGCACATTGATAAAGCCGATATTGCTATTACCAAAAAATGTCCAGTTAACTTAACGTGGGAAAAGTAGCCATATTGGTGTTACCGAACACATTCGCATACACGTGAAAGGTAATATATTGTTCAATAAAGATGGAAATGTGGTGATATTACTGTTTTGGAACACATTAGAAATCATAGAAAAAGCTATATTAGATAAATAACGCAGGAAATGTAGCGGTTTCCAAACGCATTATACAAGACATAAAATGTAGCAATATTGGTGTTACAAAACAAATTTAATAACAAAATGGGAAATGTAGCGGTATTATATATATATATATATATGTGTGTGTGTGTGTGTGTGTGTGTGTAGTCAGGTCAACATATCGTGTTTTTATTCTCTCATAAAACGCTATTCTCTTTTATATAAGTATTCTAGTCTTCCTGCTTTAGACATAAAACATTCAGAACAACTGGATCCTGCGTGTAAATATGTAATATACTAGCATGCTGTATTCAGTAAGATGATTTTGAACAGTGTAATGTGATACTGCAAACACATGTCTTTGCATTCTACACATTTCCTTTACTTTACAATAGTAAGCTGTCTTGGTTACTGGGAGTACAAGACCAACGGTCTGGTACAATAAATTTATTACCAGACTGTTAACAGGCACTGTCCCTTGGTGCTCCCTGTAATCAGGTCAACATATTGTGGGTTGTTGTTGTTTTTTTTTTTTTTTGTTTTTTTTTATTCTTTCATATAATGCTATTATTCTCTTTTATATAAGTATTCACACGACACTACCATTATCTGCTATCCCAGTAACTGTTATGTGAGGCAGTTGGGTTATTTTATTTATCATGTTGTTAATTTAAATCTTGTCTGTAATCAGTATTTCATATATAATTATATAGATATGTGCAGTACAGAAGTGTGAACTCTGTCAGTATTACCGGTAGTACTTCTAAATGATTGTTATTTATTTTCATTGTTATAATTAATTGCCTGTTAACATGTACATGCCCCCCGAGGGCCCTTGATTGGTGAATAAACTATATATATATATATAGTATTGCTATTGCCAAACTAATCCGAGATTCCTCTGACTCTTACCCCCGCTTTTATATTTGACATGTGCGGGGGAGAGTCAGAGCGGACTCCATATTGAAAAGTGGGAATTCAGCGACACCAGCTGGTGTCGCTGCTTTACCTACCTCTTACAACTTTATTTCGCGGACCCATCTTCCAAGACGCGATTATACATTTATCGGAAGATTATTCTACAAATACATCATGATTAATACGATGCTATCGCCGTTTAAACGATGGAATTTTGTGTTTATATGTGCTGACGTCATGCGCAAAGAAATCAAATGGCGAGGCGGCGACCTAATTCAAGTGATGCTCCATTTGTCGGTGTTAGGGCCGTTTAAACGGCGATAGCATCGTATTAATCATGATCTATTTATAGATTTATCTTCCGATAACTGAATTCTCACGTCTTGGAAGATAGATCCGCGAAATAAAGTTGTAAGAGGTAGGTAAAGCAGCGACACCAGCTGGTGTCGCTGAATTCCCACTTTTCAATATGGAGTCCGCTCTGACTCTCCCCCGCACATGTCAAATATAAAAGCGGGGGTAAGAGTCAGAGGAATCTCGGAT
>NC_079165.1:77769195-77866695 GCF_947568905.1 Ostrea edulis | reverse complement strand
GTGTCAAGATGCATTGGAATCAAGTACACGTCCATCTGAAATAATTATGTTACCCATAAACAAAAGGAAGAAAGCAAGGATGAATCTTTAACAGAAATAAAGCGTGACGCTCTGACGTTTTTCATTCTGAAAAACATGCATGTATAATAAATCTTTAATCCGAGACAGGCTACCGAGAAATAAGTTGATGTTTAAGGGATATTAACAGTCTCTTTAAAAGTCAGTATTTAGCCAATTCTATGCTCGTTTTAATGATCTTTTTAGCAAATATAGCCTGACATTGGTTTGAATGCTATCTGACGTGTTTGATACCAAGTTCATTTCATACCAATTTCTCCGTTGATCTGATCAAAACGGAGGACGTGACCGTTAACCAAGAGATTCTTACTTCTCCTAAACACCCGAATCGACCTCTGGTGTTTATATTGATCCATGTGTGCGATTATACATGTATTTATTTGATTGATGACGGCTATCTTCACTCTTTTCATGCTAGTAATAAATTATGTAAAATTAACGTTGTACATGATAACGAAATACAAACTACACAACCTTGTCTAGGTGTCCTCACCTCACTAGAAGTCTGGGGATTCCTCACCTCACTAGAAGTCTGGGGAATCCTCACCTCACTAGAAGTCTGGGGATTCCTCACCTCACTAAAAGTCTGGGGATTCCTCACCTCACTAGAAGTCTGGGGATTCTTCACCTCACTAAAGGTCTGAGGATTCCTCACCTCATTAGAAGTCTGGGGATTCCTCACCTCACTAGAAGTCTGGGGATTCCTCACCTCACTAGAGGTCTAGGGATTCCTCACCTTACCAGACGTCTGGGGATTCATACCTCACTAGAGGTCTGGGGATTCCTCACCTCACTAAAGGTCTGAGGATTCCTCACTAGAAGTCTGGGAATTTCTCACCTCACTAGAAGTCTGGGGATTCCTCACCTCACTAGAAGTCTGGGAATTCCTTACCTCACTAGAAGTCTGGGGATTCCTCACCTCACTAGAAGTCTTGGGATTCCTCACCTCACTAGAGGTCTGGGGATTCCTCACCTCACTAAAAGTCTGGGGATTCCTCACCTCACTAGAAGTCTTGGGATTTCTCACCTCACTAGAGGTCTGGGGATTCCTCACATCACTAAAGGTCTGAGGATTCCTCACCTCACTAGAAGTCTGGGGATTCCTCACCTCACTAGTAATCTGGGGATTCCTCACCTCACTAGAGGTCTGGGGATTACTCACCTCACTAGAATTCTGTGGATTCTTCACCTCACTAGAAATCTGGGGATTCCTCACCTCACTAGAGGTCTAGGGATTCCTCACCTCACTAGAAGTCTGGGGATTCCTCACCTCACTAGAGGTCTGGGGATTTCCACCCTTTGTATTCTCATACTCCACTCTACAAGTAAATCCAATACTTTATAAATGAAACAGAACTGAACATGATGTTATTTTATCAACTAACACTTGGTTTTGAAAATGTTTTGCAATAAATGATGTACCTACGGTTTGACAGCTTTAGCGTCATCTGTATAAAGAAAAACAAACAAACTTTACATCCCAAAATGTGAAATTGAACTAAAATTGATGTGTAGCTTGTCTTTATTCGGTTGACTGATATGAACCTGACTGAATCAAAAGGTTTCGTCTGTTTTACTTTTACGATGTTACTGTGATGTGATGCCCGTGAATAGTGTCAACAGAAAAAGAACACTAAAATTTTGCCCAATTTCCTACGCTATTTTTGATAAAGATTAGGGAGAGAACAATCATAATTCAATGGATGCTTCGATATTTTTATATGATGAAACAAGAAGTTCTAATGACCTGATATTGCACTGTACTGATGATATTCAATATTAGACACCATAGGGACCTCATAATTTATCTGTCCACTGAAAAAAAATTGCAAACATATTGTCATTAAAGTGGTTCGTTGTCCATTAATACTAGTAGCTGTTTTTGTATAATTTCTTGAATGCATGCAGTCAACCTTTTTAATCAGCACCATATTTGGCAGATAGGCATTACTAACCTTGTTGTTTTCGGATTACTCTCTAAAATGAAATAGAGAAAATAGAATGAGTAAGATTTGAAAAGATGTTTTATTGAATGAAAGGTGAATGTAACGAACAGTGATGAATCTCATAACTCCTATAAGCAATACAAAATAAAGAGTTTTGCAAACACGGACCCCTGGAAATACCAGAGGTGGGACCAGGTGCCTAGGAGGAGTAAACATCCACTCTTGACCGGTCACACCCACCGTGATCCCTATATCTTCATCAGGTAAACGGAGTTATCCGTAGTCAAAAATCAGTGTGTCAATAATAGCCTAACAATCGGTATGAAACACGCGAGACAGCATTTGACCCAATGATAGATTGTGTTGGCAAACAAGATCGTTATAACGATCACACAACTTGCGAAATGCTATATCTCGTGTGAAGCTTAGAAATGTACCTGTATTCTGTGGTCGCCTGTGTCTTCTACAACGTACAACAGCAACGAATACTGATACAAAAAACAGGAGACCGTCAACGATTCCTCCGAATATTAGGAAAGGACTTGAGATAGGCTGACCTGGAAAACATCTGAATATTCACAGAAGCGCACAGAATATATACCCTTGGTCTTTTCTTGTATATTGTAACCTACAGCTGATGCCATCTCAAGAAATGTGTAAAATTCTCAAAACAAACAATAAAACTAAAAAGTTTGGGATTTTCTGGAATATACAAATATGCTTTGTTAATGTATTTCTTTAATCTGTGATATGACGTGTTTACTTGCTGACTTTAAACATAATATGCTTATTTACTTTGATGGTGAGACGTCTGGCATGTTGCGTTTCTAGAAGTTATAGTTCCATAATGATTCGTGGTGATAATTCTGAAGATGTACGTGGTGTTTGGGCGTAGTTCATTAACTCTGGTTGTATAAAATCCTTCACGATGTGTATCGGTAAGATTTTTAGATGCATTGCAGAACACATGTTCCTCGACTGTAACAAACTGTACAAATGACGTCTGCTCAACATATCTGGATGATGATATCATCCAGACGATATCAGCATGTATTTCACAGCAAAACGCCATCACATATTGAGGTGGAAGTGGAGTTCCTGAAAAAAGACGTGACTTTATACCAATGATCTTGAAACTACATTTGTAAGTTTGAAACTTCTGGGATTATTTTGTTGTTCTCGCTATTTACACAGCAAGTTTACCTTCACCAATGGCGGTTTTCACAGACCCACACAATTTCTGTTGTCAAAAAACAGTGCACTATAAATTAGTGAAAATAGTCCAATTCCAGATAACCTTATGTTGTCCAGGTATTGTTCAAACGTATTCCAGGATTCATTGATTTGAACATATTTTATTCTTTTATAGTATATTAAAGGGACTGATTCACGATTTCCCCCCAAATTTTGTTTTTCACTTTAAATGATCAAAATCTATACAGTCTAATATGTTTAGAAGATTTCACAAAAAAATAAGGTTATTCATCATGACAGAAGCTCATTATAGAGAGTTTATTATTTGTTTTGAAAACAAAGTTTTTGGGGTGTTATTGTTTACGAAGTTTTCAAAATAAATGGATATTGATCTACATGTAAGTATATTATATATAATATCACATCTCAAGTATAATTTAGGTAAAATGTCTCATTTAAAAGTTAAAATTTGTGATTGTGCAAATTGAAGATTCTTTAAATTACAAAATTAACATTTCACTGGTTTGTTTGTTTACATAAAAAGATTTGAGTCTTTGTTTACATAACACAGAATCAAAGCTAGAATATTGCTCTTATCCTTGCATTCAGACGGTCCAAATTTTGGCTGTCAACATTAAATGAGTTATATTTTTAAATTTTAACATAAAAATTTTTCAAAAAATCATTTCGAAAATCGTGCACCAGTCCCTTTAAAGCAAATGATTTGGATACAAGGTTTAACAACTGATAATATCTTTCCTATTCCAGGATTAATCTCCGATTTTACATTCTAGAGACATTGTTTCCTCGACGTGTTGACTTACTATAGGTGGCAGAACAACCTCGATAAATCTGTATTTGAATACAAAATTACTTTTGTAATTGAAAGGTGAAGGTAACGAACAGTGATCAATCTCATAATTCCTATAAGCAATACAAAATAGATAGTTGGGCAAACACGGAACCCTGGACACACCAGAAGTGGGATCAGGTGCCTGCCTAGGAGGGGTAAGCATCCCCTGTCGACCGGTCACACCCGCCGTGAGCCCTATATCTTGATCAGGTAAACGGACACGTATTCAAAATCAGTGTACCAAGGACGGCATAACAATCGGAGCGAAACACGTCAGACAGCATTTGACCCAATGATAAATTGTATTGGAATACTAGATCGTTCTAACGACCATAGAATCTGCGAAATGCTGACTTTAAACGAGGCTTATGAAACCCTTGCACCATCAACTTGTTTGCCAGTAGCATGCGTCGATTTACAAACTGACTATACGCAGAACAAGCTCTTGCGTGTCGAATCAGTTGAGAGATATAACCACCATATACAGGTGATAATGGAATATGGGAAGATGACGGTGGGGAAGCTGAAATCATCCCGTTTGTCATAAAGTTGAGTTGTTAGTTTGCCGTTAATCTACTTTCAATAAAATATCTAGGTACAAACTTACCTTTCAAAAAAGTTTAGAGTGCTAGTGCCATATTTATTATTTGCTATGCAAGTGGAGGTTAAAAAATGTTTAATAAATTATATTTTTATCACAGTGATTTGAATTGCTTAGAATCGATAGATTCTTAAAGACTTTTATTTTCAGTAAGTAATGTTAGGAACTTTTATCGTTTGGTTTGCATTACAATGCGTGATAGAAAGATAAAATATCCAATAAGGAGTCAGAATAGTGTATATAATTACACTGTGATACAAATAAATGTAATTTAGTTTACATCATATTATTTAGTTTAAAAGTTATGTAAGTTGTATATATATTCTTCATTACGAAGTAAGAATGTACACATTAAGCATGCTATATGGGATAGGGGTTCACTCCCCCTTTTTTCTGACAAAGACCTTATCAATTGATCCTTGTTATTTCATTTGAAAAAATATGTAAGATACCAGTCTAGTGGTCCTTCCCCGTTTTTATTGACTGGATCTTTTCCGAAGAAAAATACTGCTAAAGTTGATATCTAGTATTGAGAGACAATATCACAATTTAAGAAAATCAGGCTTGGTAAATTAAACTCTTTGTATTTCACACCCACTTCATTTGTTGTGAAATCAGTGGTACATTAAGTGAACACTTTCTAGATTATGAAATCACATGCTGTCTGGTATACAGTAGAAATTTTACCACATGACCTTACGGGTCGGACAGTTCCGTATAGATTCGATCAGAGATGTTTTTCTTCTCACGAAGAAGTTTTTGAATAAATTCTGCTTCATATGAATATAACAACATGTCAACTAACAATGGAGCAATATATAAACAGGTCAGCTAACAAAGGAACACAATTCGTGCCCATGTAAATTCCAACAGACTGTTGAAAGACCTGATCACCAAAGACCACGAAGATATTGTCAATGAGGAACTCTAGCATATTTTTTATTTCAACTTTAGAGTACTTATGCGTGGAGTGTCGTATTTAAGAAAGTAATTTTTTGAATGATTGATCACTAGCTATTGATATTTCCGTTTTTCCTTTTTGTTGAAAAAGCAACTGTCTATGATGTCAAAAAGTCTAGTCTTTAATTTATCGCGAGGAATAGTCGTGTAAAGTGTTAAAAAATTGATGTTGATTTGATAAAAATTTTGCGATTTCAAGTTTACTGAAAGTTCTTAAGAATTTTTTAGAATCCATTGCACATTTGATTTACACCACTTCTGTAATAAATATGTAGTCACAGAATAACTTTGAAATTTCTCCTTCACAGCTGTTAATATTTTCGTGAGGAGGAACGATAGGGGCTTGGTAGAACACTTACTGGATCTTTGTTTGGAGGGGTATATGAAGTTTAAGAATTCAGTATGGGTACTGTAACTCATATTCATCCGACCCATAGACTGGGATATTAAATAAGTAAAAATATTGAAGTGATCAATCTCATAACTCCTACAAGGAATACAAAATTAAGAGTTGGGCAAACACGGATCCCTGTTGACCGGTCACACCCGTGGCGAGTCCTATAGCTTCCTCAATATCTATACCAATCATCAGATCCTATTCCGCTCTACTGTATTCGATCAAAGTCACAACAATGCATCGGTATATCGAAGAGACAGGGTCGTTGTTTCTATTCTAACCAATTGTGTACGACGATGATTTAGCATGCTACGGACATGAAGGACTATACACCAGTCTTTTCTTAGAGATCAGCTGAGCATAGTGAAAATTCAAGTAAATTAAAAGTCGAATATCTTGGATATGGGGTAACCCATATCTATTCTTGTTATTTTTAAGGGCTACTTCCAAGTTATTCGCCTAGCTTGTCTCGAATGTTTATATGTGTTTCTGATAAGGAAATAACATCTGCAAGCAAACAGAATAATTCATAAATTAAGAAAGTTAAATAGTAATTAATCAACAATTTATTATCCGGTATCAAACAATTTATCTCATCATTATCTAAGTATTACGTGTGTCTACTTCGAGACAACACCGAATTAGTATCGAGAATCTTAATGTTGATATCATTCAAATTTCAAAACCGTGCAAATACATCGTTATCTACATTCATAAATTTGTATTGTAAATTAGAATCTTTTCATTTGAAAAAAAAAAAAACCCTGCTTAACTCCAATCTAATTCAAACTAGATCCTTTGATCCGCTCACATAAGGATCGAACAAAACCGCATAAAAATAATTTTAATTAGATTGGCTTAAACATTCCAATGCCCTAATATGAATTGGTATTTGTTAATCAAAAAATTTTGTTTTAATCAAAAATATAAACTTTGATTGTATGTTGTTCTACGTCCCGTTTCGGAATCTTTTATTGAGAGGACACCAGATGTCGACAGGGGGTGCTTACTCCTCCTAGGCACCTGATCCCACCTCTGGTGTGTCCAGGAGTCCATGTTTGTCTGATCCCACCTCTGGTGTGTCCAGGGGTTCGTGTTTGTCCAACTATCTACTTTGTATTGTTTATAGGAGTTATGAGATTGATCACTGTTCGTTATCTCCACCTTTCATGTAGGTGAAAAACTTAACAGTATGGTATGTGCAGGGCGCTTACGACTGCATTAGTGAGGGCACCTGTTCTTATAGTGCAAACGACCTCTGACCTTTAAAGAACAGTCACTATATATCAAACACGTCAGACAGCATTAGATTGTTATAACGATCGTATTTAAGATGTGATATGACTTTAGCATACAAGTAAATAAAGAAAATGTGTGATTAATGAACATATGATTACATTGTACTTTGGAAATGATGAAACTAGTCTACTGCAGGTTGATTATATTGTATTCTAAGAATGACTCTTAAAAATGACTTGTTTTAAACTGTTTTAAATGTTCAGTTAGATGTATGATTTATACAGTATTGTTTCCATGACTACCAGTGTATTGTTGCTATAGCAATCAAAGCACTACAGGTTTCCATGGTTATCCAGTAATATGTACTGGAAGTCAGAATTACCAAATTGAAATGATTTCAGACTATTTCAATGTTAAGATACACTTCGATTTTCAATATGTTCATTACAAGAAATGAAAACTAAAATGCAATTAGTTGCCAATCTAGCAACCAAAATATATGGTGTTTCCAAATCCTTTGGATATTTTAGATATTGAAGATTTTGAGAAAAAATTATGATATTAAGGTACATGTATCTTTCCGATAACTGAAAAGAATATTTCCGTTTCCAATTTTTGTTGAAGAAGCAACTGTCTATAACGTCAAAAAGTCTAGTCTTTATCTTATCGTGAGGAGTGGTCGTGTAAAGTGTTGAAAAGTCAAAGGTTTTGATGTCGTTGATTTGATCAAAGTTTTGCGATTTAAAGTTTACTAAAAGTTCTTTAGAATTTTTTAGAATCCACATTTGATTTACACCACTTCTAGTATATGTAGTCGCACAGTAAGTTGTAAGTTTCTCCTTCACAGCGGTTAATATTTTTGTGAGGAGCAAAGATATAGGGGCTCTGTGGAATATTTACTCCATCCAGCAATGTATCTCGGTAATGGTTTTTCTGAACTTTTGGAATCCAGAATGCTTACCGTGGGTTTTAGATATTTCGAATGCTAAAATGAAAATATGCATATTGCAAGTATATCCACGGGTCCGTGTTTGTCTTACTCTTAGTTTTGTATTCCTTATAGGAGTTGTGAGATTGATCACTGCTAGTTATCTTTACCTATTTATACACCAATTCCTGTTATCTATACCAGTATATGGCAAGAGTGATTTATAGAGAAGAACTTTCTGTTTCTACCATTACCGATCTAAATCCATCATGAAAGAGTGCATTCTCTACCCAGAGTTCCGTGCACTCCTCGCACTACACCTCTGTCAACGTCTTCTTACAGAAATCTTGTAAAAGTTTCTATTATCCACCATTTATGTTTTGGACTAAATATTTAGTCATACTATGATATGCTTTTGGTGCAGCTAAATTGATGCTTACTGTAAATTGTTTAAAATCGCCGTTTTCTGATCCTAAATTTGGAACTACTTAGTAATATGCGTATGAATGTAGGACTTACACGTGGTGGTGATTTAAATGTAAACATGGAATCAAAAGTAAGAAAGGCTGTAAAAATACGATAAAACTTGTGAAATAAGAGACAAACAGCTAAATGGTAAATGTGTACTTATTAAAGTGTCAGTGGTCTATGAAAAGAACTTTTAAAGGGAAAGGAAACCGATAATTATTGTTTATATCATGTGATTATATTGTCACGTGATTCTAAGCGTTGACAGAGGTGTATCAAACTCCCCGTCAAGGCCTCATTACGTCACCTACGAATAGACCTCTCCTATCAATCGTAACTACTCGGCTATTTCCGTAACCGTTACGGAAAAAGACGAGCGCGTGATCCGATTGCTCTTCTATGTGACACAGCACAATATACAGATTTGTATATTGTGAGTCCGCGATTATCACGCAGGCAAATAACACTAAAGAAACAGTTCGCAGTTAAAAGTTTGAAGATATTGATATTAAGAGCATTATTATAAAAGTATGGATTTTATTTTAAACATAAAATGATCAAAAAATCATTAAAAAGTAGCCAGGGAGACACTGTTCAAATCATTGTGTAAAGTAATGAACTTGATGTTTACGTTCTTGTTTTGAAAGTTGTTTACGTTATGTTTTTTCGTCATTCTACAGTGACGTCACAGTATACGCGGCCTAAGAAATCGCTATCCCATAATGTCTAAGTGGAAGAGTTTGGTTTGTGAGCAAACGAACTCTGGTGGAAGTTTGAGAGGTGTATGTGAAGCTTGCGTAACGCGCCCTCTGGTGAGAGAATAGAAAGAGTGAATATAACGTAGAGTGATCAATCCCATACATCCTACAAGTTCGGGGTAAACATGGACCCCTGGAAACACCAAATGTGGGATCGGGTGTCCAATAAAATCAGCCCTGCTGGCCGATTACATCTGCCGTGAGCCCTATATTATGTTCAGGTAAATGAAATAATTCTTTGTAAACATCATATGTTAAAATTGGCCAAACAACTTATATGAAACACGTCACACAGCATTCGACACAATGTCAGATTGTATTTGTAAATTAGATCGTTATGACGACTAGACAATATTCGATATGCTAACTTAAAATGCAACTGTTGAAATTCTGTAGCTTATTTTTCGTCACAGGCCGCATATGAAGATGTTTGATTGAAAGTAACAATCTTGGTAATACCACGTCAAGCAAGTTACCTAATGCAGATAGGAATAATTCATTATTCTAATGCTTAATCACAAGTATCAAAAACTAAGAGGAGCAAATCAGTAGGGTTTTTTTTTTTTTTTTTTTTTTTTTTAGTTTCTTTTTAGTGGTTTTCAACACAAGTGTACACTTCTGGAATTAGAACACCAGAAAACATATTATACACTTTACGGTCATGAAGCATTCTTGGTTTTTTGTTACCGTTCCTAACCCATATCTTGTCACCTTCCATAAGTACCAGCTGCAAGGTCTGGCTGGAGTGGGGGTGAGTTTTGGCTGCAGCAAACAACGTAGACAATACAGCTTTGTTTTTCATGATGTCTAGATGAACGTAGTTAGCTGGATGACTCAGCAAGCTACAGGAGATGGTGTAGGTACCATTAAGGGGGCGGTGAAAACGCCGGTGTTCGGTTGATAGGCTCCTCCCAAATTTGTCAGCACGTGGTCATACTTTACCGCAGCCTTAGAGGCTACTGTTATGTCTTTGGACACCGTGGCTGTGAAGGCAACATTCCCTTCATTTTCTGTAAAAAAAATAAATTATTGCGTACATTTTTATGTTTGAAATATTTTATGCTGAAAGTTTCCTCAGCAAAACTTGATACCAGCTTTTCAGAGATGACAATTTTCAATTTTACCCTCAACAACTGCATGCATTATCTATTTATATATTTGATAACAGACCTAACCAGAATAGATGAAATGGCAAGTATTCAAACCATAGGTCCTGTTGGTAATGTTTCCTGTATGTAAGTTTATATTGATTTGTATGTATAATGTTTTCTTCTTTTCGATTTATATCTTTTGCTTGTTATTTTTTTTATCAATCAGTTGTGTGTGTGTGTGGGGGGGGGGGTTGTTTTGTTTGTTTTGTTTTTTTTTACTTTTTTTTTTTACTTTTTATTTATTTATTTATTTATTTGGCTTTGTATGTTTCGATTTTGCGGATGTTACCATTGGAAAGAGGCTATCCAATGTGAAGTAATATCACCCTACAAGGCGTTGTATTTACTCACAGAAAGATTATATTCCAGCATTTTACATGGAATTATGACGAATTTCGTTATCATATATGATATGCGTTTTTCTTTATACGTCATGCACTACAACTTCTGTGTGTAATGTTTTCTTTTAACTATTCCTTTTGATTTCTTTATTTATTCATTTTACATGATATCATTATGATATTACTTACTGCAACCAAATACGAATCCCAGCAAACCACAAACAAGAGGCCCATGGGCCACATCGCTCACCTGAGTCACCTTGGTCCATATCAGAAGATTTTCCATATCTATTTGCATGTAAAACCGTAGTCCCTATTATGGCCCCAAACCTACCCCTGGAGGCCATGGTTTTTTGCAAACTTGAATCTACACTATGTCAGAAAGCTTTCATGTAAATGTGAACTTCTTTGGCCCAATGGTTCTTGAAAAGAAGATTTTTAAAGATTTTTCCTATATATTTGTATGTAAAACTTTGATCCCCTATTGTGGCCCCATCCTACCCCAGGGGGTCATGATTTTAACAAACCTGAATCTGCACTATATCAGAAAGCTTTCATATAAATCTCAGCTTTTCTGGCTTAGTGGTTCTGGGAAGAAGATTTTTAAAGATTTTTCCTATATATTTGTATGTAAAACTTTGACCCCCTATTGTGGCCCCATCCTATCCCCGGGGGCCATGATCTTAACAATTTATAATCTGCACTATATCAGGAAGCTTTCATATAAATCTCAGCTTTTCTGGCTCAGTGGTTCTCGAGAAAAGATTTTAAAAGATTTTTCCTATAAATTTGTATGTAAAACTTTGATGCCCCCCTTGAGGCCCCATCCAATCCCCGGGGTCCATGATTTTAACAAACTTGAATCTGCACTATATCAACAACAACAACAAAACGGGAAAAAAAACAAACAAACAAAAATTTGATCCCCTATTGTGGCCCCATCCGATTCCCGGGGGCCATGATTTTAACAATTTAGAATATGTACTATGTCAGGAAGCTTTCATATAAATCTCAGCTTTTCTGGCTCAGTGGTTCTTGGGAAGAAGATTTTTAAAGATTTTTCGTATATATTTGTATGTAAAATTTTGAACCCCTATTGTGGCCCCATCCGACCCCCAGGGGCCATGATTTTAACAATTTAGAATCTGTACTATATCAGGAAGCTTTCATATAAATCTCAGCTTTTCTGGCTCAGTGGTTCTTGGGAAGAAGATTTTTAAAGATTTTTCCTATATATTTGTATGTAAAACTTTGACCCCCTATTGTGGCCCCATCCAACCCCCGGGGGCCATGATTTTAACAATTTATAATCTGCACTATATCAGGAAGTTTTCATATAAATCTCAGCTTTTCTGGCTCAGTGGTTCTTGAGAAGAAGATTTTTAAAGATTTTCCCTATATATTTGTATGTAAAACTTTGATCCCCTATTGTGGCCCCATCCAACCTCCGGGGGCCATGATTTGAACAAACTTGAATCTGCATTATGTCAGGAAGCTTTCATGTAAATCTCAGCTTTTCTGGCTTAGTGGTTCTTGAGAAGAAGATTTTTAAAGTTCTTCCCTATATATTTGTGTGCAAAATTTTGATCCCCCCTTGGGGCCCCATCCTATCCCCGGGGGCCATGATTTGAACAAACTTGAATCTGCACTATGTCAGGAAGTTTTCATGTAAAAATCAGCTTTTCTGACTCAGTGTTTCTTGGGAAGAAGATTTTTAAAGATTTTTCCTATATATCTGTATGTAAAACTTTGATCCCCTATTGTGGCCCCATCCAACCCCAGGGGCCCATGATTTGAACAAACTTGAATCTGCACTATATCGGGAAGCTTTCATGTAAATCTCAGCTTTTCTGGCTTAGTGGTTCTTGAGAAGAAGATTTTTAAAGTTTTTCCCTATATATTTGTGTGTAAAACTTTGATCCACCCCTTGGGGCCCCATCTTATCCCCGGGGGCCATGATTTGAACAAACTTGAATCTGCATTATGTCAGGAAGCTTTCATGTAAATCTCAGCTTTTCTGGCTCAGTGGTTCTTGAGAAGAAGATTTTTAAAGATTTTCCTATATATTTGTATGTAAAACTTTGATCCCCTATTGTGGCCCCATCCAACCCCAGGGGCCCATGATTTGAACAAACTTGAATCTGCATTATGTCAGGAAGCTTTCATGTAAATCTCAGCTTTTCTGGCTTAGTGGTTCTTGAGAAGAAGATTTTTAAAGTTTTTCCCTATATATTTGTATGTAAAACTTTGATTCCCCCTTGTGGCCCCATCCTACCACCGGGGGCAATGATTTGAACAAACTTGAATCTGCAATATGTCAGGAAGCTTTCAGGTAAATTTCAGCTCTTCTGGCCCAGTGGTTCTTGAGAAGAAGATTTTTAAATGACCCCACCCTATTTTTGCATTTTTGTGATTATCTCCCCTTTGAAAGGGACATGGCCCTTCATTTGAACAAACTTGAAAGCCCTTCACCCAAGGATGCTTTTGGCCAAGTTAGGTTGAAATTGGCCCAGTGGTTCTGGAGAAGAAGTCGAAAATGTGAAAAGTTTACAGACAGACGGACAGACAGACAGACGGACGCCGGACAAAATGTGATCAGAATAGCTCACTTGAACCTTCGGTTCAGGTGAGCTAAAAACAATGTATTTCATCATGTCTTCTTCTGTAAAGTATATATCAAATAAGTCAGGTTTTATACATAACCACAGCCAAAAAGTTAAAAGTGATCGTTCTCTCTCTCTCTCTCTCTCTCTCTCTCTCTCTCTCTCTCCCTGTGTGTGTGTGTGTGTGTGTGTTAATGATAAAACAATATCGGTCAAGCAACGCCAATAGAATGAAAAAACAATATATTTCATCATATATTCTTCTAAAAAGTATATATCAAATAAGTTAGATTTTCCCCTCATATCAACGTAACAGATAGCAATATCTTAATCTAAGCTCAGAGCTACCTAACCACAACCAAAATGGGCTTAAATTGCACAATTCGTTGATTCTCTCTCTCTTTCTCTCTCTCTCTCTCTCTCTCGTCGACGAAACATCCTCACAATGTCTAGAAGAGAACACACACATATATTATTGTAAAAGTTAAAGGGCCATCTGAGGTGATTGCTCTTGTGATTTTTAAAGGATTCTGCCATTCTTTATATCCTGAAAAGTATGACTCCATATCGTGTCCCAAACCTAGTCCTAGAGTGTCACGACATAACTGAACTTGAATCCCCACAGCATGGAATGCCCCAATACCAATACGACAAGCATGAACTTGCTGTTTTGGAGAAATGTACTTTTGAAAATATTTTATTTCTCGTACACATGCATTATCAAAATGAAAAAGTGGAGATAACGAACAGTAGTCAAACTCGTAACTCTTATAAAAAATGCACAGTTAAGAATAGCGCAAAAACGGAATCCTAGACACATTCAAGGTGAGATCAGATGTCTAGAGGGAGAAGGCAGCCCTTGTTGACTGGTCACATCCGCCTGAAATCTTGATCAATTACACGGCGTAACCAGTAGTTGTGAATGACATTACAATTTTTAGAATATAACCTAGTTTAGAATATAACCTAGTTTGTCGACCAATCAGATTTCAAGAAGTTGTTCATTAAGTGGCTCACTTATTCATTAAGAATTCCCAACAGAGAGATATCACGTGACTGACTGTGATTGGCTATTTGAAAATAAATTTTATGACATTGTAAATGTTTCAGACAACTTTATTACATTGTCAAAAAAAAATTTAAAAAAAATTACAACAAAATGGCTTATTTAGACATCGATTAAATGAGAGAACAGTCTGACACCCCCCCCCCCCCCTCTTCTCTTAAAAAACATAAAAAAGAGGAAAAATTGTCACTATTTAAATTTCCAAATCCATCTTCTTTTCACCTTTAACTATGATGATTTTACCGACATTTTCTGGCACTTCTATTTTCAAGATTCCTGTCGAAGCCTGGATTCCAACTTGTTTCGAGGTTTCACAATTAACCGCGGGTGGGTTAATAATAGCACCTTTTTCCATGTTTGATTCGCACTTCACAGTAGTAGAAGTCGTAGTAGGAGTCGAAATAGGAGCCGGAGCTCCTAGAGTGTTACTTATGTCATTGAGAATCTTAAACTGCTCCCTCTGATAAGTATGTACGGCATTACTGCGATGACTACTACGACTTGTCACAGCTTTGTCGGAAAATCCTTCGTTGTAAAGTCGAGTACAACAGGTTACACGTCCCGAATGGTTCGAAATATTTCTTCCGGCAGTGTCAATACCTGCTTCTGCATAGAACCGTTTAAACATTTGAGACATCTGGTTGATCGGTATAGCATTAGCACCAAATTTTGGACCATATGAAGATACAGTTTCTAACGGCTTCCGGTAGAGGTGTCCTGTTCGAGGAATCAAAGATAGATACTTCTCGTAAATCTTTACAAGGCAGCGTGGATTTTCTGGATCATCATATTGAATGATAGGTTTTATCTCAATTTTTCGATGCTTTAAACCTCCTTGAACGTTTTTAGTCACACGCGGGGTGTATTTAACGTACTTACGATCGTTCTCATGGTCAAATCCAATTTCAAACTGCTCGGCAGCACAGCTTTTGTGTTGTTCCATCCCGCGAAATCCAAAAGTCTTACCATTGTAGAAAAATACGGCATTACTCAGTCCTGAAGTGGTATCGAGCGAAAACACACCGGTATCCCACATTTTGATTTCGTCTTTTACAGTGACCGGATCACAACGTTTCTTTTCAATCCCTATTCCTTGACTTGTTAAATACTTCATTCGGCCATCTAATGTTCTTCTCAGTTCGACAAAATCCAAGTCATTATCTTTGAAAAAATTAATAATCCTACCTGTACAATTGTTGCGCAAATATCTCTGTAATCCAGATAGAATCTGAGTAAGCGTATTAGGGGGGTAATTAGTCCCATCCTGTCTGCGAATTTCAACGACGAAACGCTGAAGCCAAAAATTCAAACTTTCATTACTCAACTGACATATGTCCTCCGGAATATTAGAGCCACCGGATTCTAAAGTTGTCTCTGGTCTTGTATTACGGTATCTAACCCATGCAGTCCATACACCATACGACCAGTGGTTGGCCTCCCGCGTTTTCTTTGGAATAGCCTGCTCTTGCTGTACTTTAATTTCATTTCCTGTCACAGGCGTTGCAAATCGATTATTTGCGGGCGGCTTAACTTCTTCTACAACGAGCTGTTGTGTAGGAATGTCCAACAACTGAGACAAAGTAATGTTTTCTTTCTCATCGCTGAGGAAATCTTCCAGACCAACACTGAATGTTCCGGCCATTGTAACGTACTTCTGATACACGTTATATGACGTCAAATTGCGCCTATCGTTCCCAGCCAATGAAAAACTATGTTACATTCTAAGCCAGTTAGAGTATATTAAGTGAAATCTTATTGGATAAGAAGGGGCTCGCTCACTAACGTTCGCTCCGCCCCTTCTTATCCATTAAGATTTCACTTAATATACTCTAACTTATACGTATGAAACACGTCAAACAGCATTTCAATCAATTACAGGTTGTCATTATGAAGAGCCCTAAGCCCAGGGTTAATAGTTTAATCCACAAAGCTTTAAAACCTTTGAATTCTTGTAAGATTTCGTGTTTTCTTGCTAATCTTGAAAATAATTTGTTTTAATGAATTGATATATTCTCGGGTATAACATTGCTAAGCTATTGTGGCTCCACCCTAAATTGCTTAGAAAGTGTAAGCAGTAATTTCGGTGTGTAAAATGTAAAGTCAACAAACCCGACATTAGCTGACGACATTGCATGCTTAAGTTCAAGTCCAACTAGCTTACAAAAAATGTTAAACGTTGCATTTAAGTATTCATGTTAATATGGCGCTTTTCTTTTAACGCTCAAAAGTCTAGCGTAGTTATATTTGGTAAGCAGGGCCGTAAATTACATGGAGGCGGAGGAGGCAGCTGCCTCCTCCAACTTTTGAGCCAAAAAAAATTAAAATTTAAAGTTCATTAGAATTTATGTTGTTTCCAATAACTAAGAACATGATACCTCCCTTAAAAAGCATTCCAAATCTTTCTTTTAGAATGAGTTAGTCAAGTAACATCTTAGAAGGCCCTAGAATCAAGGATTTTGCACGAAACGTGTTCAGTGTGCACAAAATGTGCTCAGCGTCTGGGGGCCGCCCAGGCCCCCAGACCCCCGCCTAATTTCCTGCCTCCTCCAAATTGAAGGTTAATTTACGGCCCTGGGTAAGGGTAGACCCCCAACACAGCAAACTTGGAAATTAGGTGATGATGAAATCTTGATCAGTGATAGTTACAAATATTTGGGTATTATTCAACATTCTCGATTCAAAACCATTGACCGGACAACGGACAGCTGCAACAAAGGCAGGAAGGCTTACTTTGCAATACGGAATGATTTGTCCCACAGCACAAACCCTTTAACTCTTGTTAAACTCTACCGGAAAATAGTATTACCTACCGTATTGTATGGATGTGAACTGTGGAACAATCTAAAGCAAACAGATTTCCAAATTTTAAACAAATTTCAACATTTTGTGACAAATGATATTCAAGGTATGAAAATTTCAACAAGATCGAATATGTGTGAGAGCATGATTGGATTACATCCCATCATTTCGGAAATAAACAAAAGAAAATTAGTATTTTTTGGAAAGCTGTGTAAACCTGACACTAACTCTCTGTCAAAGAACATTTTCTTATTTAGATTATATGACCTTTTGCATGGTGACATCAAACAATTTTCTGGATTTCTAAAAGATATATACGAAATTTTAATCAAATACAACTTACTACAATATTTACGATCATTTGCTGAAGTTGGTCAATTCCCTGGGAAAAAAGATTGGAAATATATAGCTAAACAGTCGATTCATCACCAACATACGGAGGAATGAAGAAATCGCATGGAAGCCGATCCAGACTTCCGAATATTTAAAATTTTCCACAACATAATCTCTCCTATTAAACTCTGGAAATTTGACTTTTCATTTGATGAAGTTCCACTCATTAGATTCCTAGCTAAACTCTGGACCATTCCACCCGTTTCTTTAGTCCAAACCTGCAGAGTGTGTCAGGAGACGTACGACAACCAGTATCAACATGCTGTGTTGGGGTGTCCATCCACAACTTGCATAAGAGATTCTTTCTTTGACAACCTAATTAATAATTTCTATGTCCATTTATATGTAGAGCTTTCGCAGCTCAGTGAAGATATTTATACCCGCACTTTCTAAAGAAAGTTCGGGTATATTGTTTTTATCCCGGTCCGTCCGTCCGTCCGTCCCGGTTGTTGTCACTAAAACTGTGTCCACATTTACAGTGCAATCCAAATGATATTCTAGGAGCTGAATAGCAAAGTCCTGTAGATGTGCAATAAGGTTTCAGAATTTTCATATTGGCCCCAGGGGGCAAATAGGGCCTGAAAAATGACGTTTTCTAACATAAAGCTTGTCACTTAAACTCCATCTACATCTGTAGGAGCAGTCACATGATATTCTAGGAGCTGAATAGTAATGTCCTGTAGATGTGCAATAAGGTTTTGGAATTTTCATGTTGGCCCCAGGGGGCAAATAGGGGACGAAAAATGACGTTTTCTATCACAAAGCTTGTCACTTAAACTCCATCTACATCTTTAGGAATAGTCACATGATATTCAAGGAGCTGAATAGTAATGTCCTGTAGATGTGCAATAAGGTTTTGGAATTTTCATATTGGCCCCAGGGGGCAAATAGGGGCCGAAAAATGACGTTTTCTATCATGAAGCTCCATCTACATCTTTAGGAGTAGTCACATGATATTCTAGGATTGTTGACCTTGAATGACCTTGAAAGTGGGTCAAGGTCAAAGGTCAAGATCACTTTCTCCTCCACAAGGTCTTAGGTGGTTGACCTTAAAAATGGGGTCAAGGTCAAAAGTCAAGGCCACTCTTCAAGATGTGGGTCTCCACAAGCGACACAACATTGAGTATGTACGTCATTCCAAAGGAAGTCTATATCCCCTTCCTTCACGGGATTCAGCATGATACCTGTCTACACCAAGTACTTGCGAGACACAGATAGATGACCGATACTCTACGCATAACTTGGAGAAACAGTCTCCATGGGAAACCTCTGTCAATGTCAAGGAGGATTGCATGAACCAACCAAGTGCAAATTTACATATCTGCCCAATGTTCAACATTAGGACACTGGTACTGATCTTTAAGCAATACACAAAATTGACACTCTACACAAACTGAACCCCCCTCTCCCCCCCCCCCAAAAAAATATTAAAACAAATACACATACACAGAAAGAGTTCAACATGTACATTTCACCTTCTGCAATATTGTAAAGCAATAAATGAATAAAAAAATAATTCAAAAAAAAAAAAAAAAAAAATTATAAATAAAATAAATGAACAAGCTAGACTTGCCTGATCAGGAATGATGCAATATCCTCTGTTCAGACTCTATACTCAGGAAACATTTTCTTTGTGCTTTTGCTCAGCCTCTTAAATCCAAGTGAACTCGCTGAAATGACATCCACGTCCACACATGTACACAAATCATCCAACGAGGAAATGCGCAGCTTCACCTCCTGTCGTCCGTTTACTGCATCCTCAAAAGTGAAAGTAGAAATCCCCGCCAACCAACTCTCTCACATGTCACTGTTTCGGATCCTATAAAAAGCCACTTTATCAATGTACAATGATCACCATCATGCATTCAAACACAAATAAACAACATTGATATCATTTAAACTCCATTATTTCTTCTCTTTGAATCATCTAGTATCTTAACCCTGGTCACATTACCTTTTCGTAAATATTTTTCTCACTGCAGGTTGCACCATGCACCACTCTATTAATTTTGCCTATATGTTCTTACCAAAATTACTAACCTTTGACCTGACCCTGCTTCCTTAAAGTAAACCTTTCAGAAGTTTTACTGTCACATCATATAGTACAGTTCTTAATGAGCATTTTCATACCAAAAAATACATACCCATCCAGCAAGGCGTGAGAGTTTGTTTACATCGAAGTCAAGCACGTGCAAAATCAGCTGGTCAAAAGCCAAATCACCCACCTCTACAACAAAAATTCAAAAAAATATTTAAATCCTTCTTTCATGGTTTTTACTCACAAAATTTCAAACACAATACTTGAATTTACATCTCACAAAAAATTGGAGAGCCTACCTCATAAGGAAAGTCCCATAAAACATGCAAAGTTCCAAGAATTATTTTCTTTCGGCCATGATTCGAGTGATGCAACCTGCAACGGCATATGACGATGGCTGATCATCAACTTTTATCACATTTGTTTGAGCATGTAATTCACTAAAAATTAAACTTGTAAAAAAAAACCCACTGAAGTAACTACGACGAGTTGCAGAAAACCTGGATACCAATAGCTACATTTTCGAGTTATTGCAGGATTCTATCTCTGTAATTTGAGCTTGTGAAGTAGATCTTGTACAGAAGCAGATGCAGGAATTTTTGAAGGGGGGGGGGGGGTAAGCACTTGATCTTTTAGATACTTTTCACAACGTCTATCCGCTATCTTTTTCTGATATCGCAAAGGAGAGAGAGAGGGGGGGGGGGTTACTCTCAGTAGGCTGGGGGTGGCCTAGGCCCCCAGAAGCTGTAGGGTAAATGGTGCAACTCCTGCATTCTGAACATTTCCTGGCATGCACTTCCTTTTTCACTTTCAAATTGTCTACTTCTTAAACAAAATTTTTTATGTTACATATACAAATGTACTTTTTAAGAATTCTTTTTAAAAGCGATACTTGCATCTGACGAAAATATCGTAAATATATTATGAGTGTGTCGTCTTATTTATCCTAGAATTAAATGATAATTATACTAGTGTTGATAAATTTGAATGAAGCAACTAGTAGTACATATACATGTAAGTATCTACCGTTCATATCATTTGGACTCAAAGTCTCGTTAAAATTGAATAATTCTTACGCCCTGGACCCCCCCCCCCCCTTCTGGATCCGCCCATGTCTTATGTGTTGTTTCTGCTAGGAACTTTCATTTGCGATTACAGTCACTTGCCCTTTAAAACCATCCCAATGCGAAGTAATATGAGACCCGTCGGTTTTATTGACAATGCAATTTTTTTCTTTTGAAATGGTAAAGAAGTTCTCTCTCTCTCTCTCTCTCTCTCTCTCTCTCTCTCTCTCTCTCTTATGGTAGGCAGTCGAAACGGTATGTAGTGAGATGTAAGTTTAAACGATGAATTATTCAGTCATGTTTTGAAGATTTGGTATATCGAGGTTTGGCTTTAAGTACGTACTTTGTTTTAATAGCGTTAGGCCTAGTTGTCAAATTACTGAGTCAACTTCTTCATCCCCTTTTGGAACTGAGGATGCAATAACGTAGCTAAATCACACTGTGGCTTCTTTGCTAGTTAAACATTATAGGATTCAGCAATATAAAAAGGGGGGTGTGCCAGAAATCAAAAAAAAAAAAATAATTAATCGCTAAAAATTAATATACGTGTATCATCCAGTGCTAGTTAATCTTTTATTTAACTTGTACATTAAAAATAATTGCCTACAAATGTTAGCAGTATCATATTTTAAAAGAAACAACTACAAAGATGTCCCACAGAAAGGGGGGGGGAGGGTGCCTATTCCCGGATTCCCCTCTGGATCCGCCATTTGGACGGAGAGTATATTTAAAGGCAAACACTTACGTGCGGGTATTACTGTCTCATGACAGCATCTAGTTTATATTTTATATTACTTGGAGGAGTAGAACCCACAATACTATTAGAGAAAGAGAGCAAAAAAGAATTTATTTGTCTTTGTGCAAAATTTGTGTGTGGAGCCACCGCGTGCTATAATAGAGCCTTGTCGCAAAATTTAGAGTACAACTAAAAGTATAATTATGTAAACATTTATCCATGTACATACGTTTTCTTTGTTATAATTTTCTATCTCTGTTCTTTATATATATATATATATATATATATATATATATATATATATATATATATTATCATTTGATTTTCTTTATGTATTCTAAATATATGTAAATGTTACAACATGAAATCTCCGCAAGGGGGAAATAAAGATTGAATGAATAGAAGTATAATCTACACTCTTTAGATTTGAATAAGCCGATATCAATTTACGAATCAGTACAACTGATACGTGTAGCAGTTAAAAAGAATTATCATTACGGCATGATGTTTAATTTATTAATACTATTAGGGTATTGACCAAGGCTATAAAATAATATGCTACAGATTTATTTACAAAATTCAACACGACACGCAATAAAGATCTTATGTGCGAAAATTGGCAATACAATGTCTCGATCGGCACGTGCTATCTAACGGACTTATCATCACACACCACCTAATTGGAGGGAGGTGTTGACATGGTACATGTAATCGATTCAATTAGACAGTTTGGCTTGTTTTCTTTATAATTTACACCTTGCTAAAATTGTCCGACACAGACCTTCCCTAAACAAAATTACCGTCCGGATTAACGGTACAATTTTCAATGCATTATAACGTTTTGTAGTAAAAAGTGACCGTCCGGATCCGGAACGCGAATTTCCGGATTAATGATGCAAAATAATGGATAAAAATTCCGTTCCCTAGAAAAATCGTCCGGAAGGTGAAGCGTCCGGATTAATGGCGTCCGGATTACCGAGGCTCCACTGTATATCCAGAACAAGCTCTTGCACATCGAATCAGTTGAGATATATAAACACCATATGCAGGTGATAATGGAGTATCGCTACACAAATATGGGAAGTTGACGATGGAGAAACTGAAACCATCCCGTTTGTCATACAGTTGAGTTGTCAGTTTGCCGTTAATGTCTACTTTCAATAAAATATCTAAGTATGAAGCAGAAGTGGACGACTCTGTGGTGTCCTTTATTTCGAGCTCACAGGGATATATCAAATCGACATATGAATGAAAGCTATCATTGTTAATAGACAAAACGTCATCGATATATCTAAAAGTCGAACTGAAGGTCACAGCGAGATATTTTTTCTTCTCACGTAGAAGTTTTTGAATAAATTCTGCTTCATATGAATATAAAAACAGGTCAGCTAACAAAGGAGCACAATTCGTGCCCATGGGAATTCCAACAGACTGTTGGAAGACCTGATCACCAAAGACCACGAAGATATTGTCAATGAGGAACTCTAGCATATTTTTTATTTCAACTTCAGAGTACTTGTGCGTGGAATCAGAGTGGTGTTTAACAAAGTAAGTTTTTGAATGACTGATCCTAGATATGAATATTTCCGTTTTCCGTTTTTGTTGAAGAAGCAACTGTCTATGATGTCAAAAAGTCTAGTCTTTAATTTATCGTGAGGAATGGTCGTGTATAGTGTTGAAAAGTCATAGGATTTAATGCTATTGATTTGGGAAAAATTCTGTGATTTCAAGTTTACTGAAAGTTTTTTAGAATTTTTCTTAGAATCCACATTTGATTAACACCACTTCTGGCATATGTAGTCGCACAGTAAGTTTGAAGTTTCTCCTTCACAGCTGTTAACATTTTCGAGAAGAGCAAAGATAGGGGCTTGGTAGAGCACTTACTGGATCCAGCGATGTATCTTTGTTTGTAAGGGTTTTTATGTAGTTTAGGAATCCAGTATAGGTACGGTAACTCATATTCTTTCGACCCATTGACTGGAATATTAAATGTGTCTAAAACTGAAGCATGGTTTTGAAGAATTTCATCTTTTACTGTGACCCTCTAAACAAGTGCACCGTCTGCTGCCAGTGCTGTTTCAGGGAATGAATGTTTCCGAGACATGTCATAAGTTCGCCATCTAGCTGACAACTTCAGCAAATTTTATAGTTGTAAATCACATGTGTTTGTTTGTTACTGAATCCTAAATCATTTTGAAATGAAAGCTTGTTAATATCTTGATCACAGTGGATTCTGACCGAAATTTGAGAATGATCCATAATATACTGAAAATTCCACAAAAATTGCCGAAATAAACAGTTTTATTTAGTAGTAAATGGAGAAATCTGCATACAATAACCATGAAAGGTGAATATAACGAACAGTGATCAATCTCATAACTCCTATAAGCAATACAAAATAGAGAGTTGGGCAAACACGGACCCCTGGATATACCAGAGGTAGGATCAGGTGCCTAGGTCATATAAAAAGATCTCAAGAATATCTGATCCGCGTTTGCCCAACTCTCTATTTTGTATTGCTTATAGGAGTTATAAGATTGATCACTGTTCGTTATCTTCGCCTTTCATAACCCCAACCTATTTTTTGCCATTTTTTGAAATACATATAGGTGATACGTTGACAAATTATGCAATGTTTTCACAGAGCTACCTAGTGAAAAGTAATTCATAGCTTTGTACATGTATTTCTTCTTTTATGAATGTAGTTATTTACGATTTATTCCCAACAATAATCATTTATTTATTATTAATATTTTGATGATGTAAGTTATGCATAATTGATTTCTGTTGATAACCATATGTTGTCAAGGTATGCATACATTATGTTGGCGAACAGCAATTAATCTCATGATTTCTATAAAGAATACAAAACCAAAAGGAGGGCAAATACAGGCGCCTGGACACACCAGAGATGGGGGTCATGTGCGTAGGAGGAACAAGCACCCCCAGTTGACCGGTCACTCCCACTGTGAACCTTATATCTTGATTAGGTAAATGGAGTAATCCATAGTCAAAGTTCGTATGTAAAGAACGGTGTAATGAATAACGTAACATTCATTTCCAATCTGAAAAAGA
The DNA here is from genome assembly GCF_947568905.1 of Ostrea edulis. Taxonomy (NCBI): domain Eukaryota; kingdom Metazoa; phylum Mollusca; class Bivalvia; order Ostreida; family Ostreidae; genus Ostrea; species Ostrea edulis. Next base: position 77,842,007 of record NC_079165.1, on the reverse strand, counting down.
TAATAATATCATGGGAGATGCTTCTTGCGAATTAAGGCGAACATTCACCTGACAATATATACCCAAGGAGCACGAACCTTTTTCAAAACATTTTTTTAATGGTTTATTGGGGGTTTGATAAAACATTTTTTCAAAACGTTCTAAAAATGTTTTTAAAACATTTCGTCTTTTTGTAAATTGTGTTAAAAACGTGTAAAAAGCATTTTTATTTTTATTCTTGAAAAGGTTTTCTAATCTGTTTAATGAATTGTTTCAGAAATGTTTTTTAAGCGTTTCATTAAACAGTTTTTCAGTCCCTGATTAAAACGTTTTTTTCAAACGTTTTAAGAATGTTATGTTGACATTTCTGATAATCATTTTAGAAAATGTTGATATGACATTTTCTTAAAACAGTCTAAGTACGTTTTCAAAAAATGTCATTAAAATGATATTTTAAATATCTTTATTGAACATTTCAAAAACGTTTTTCAAATGTTTCTGAAAAAAATGTATGAAAATATTTATACAACGTTTTACTAAATAGATTAAAAACTATTTCATTGCATGTTACAAAAATGTTTTATGGGAACCCTTTAGAATTTCATAACAAATGCTTTTGAACAATTTCAGACATCTGTTTTTTATTTATTTTACAATTTTTATATTTTTTTCAATTGAAACAGATAAACATCTACTTTGATGTGTGGAAAGACTAAGAGTGCAGTTTTGTAACAACTCATTTCATAATTACTGAGACATATAATTAAATTATTACACATGTCTCTGATAAATATAAAATACTTAATTCTGATATGTCAGATCATTCTTGAAAAATATTAATATAGAGTAGTTGGGCAACAGTTTTTAATTGACGATATAAATTTGAATAAAAAATGGTTGAAGTAAAAGAAGTCTTTTTTTTCTCAATTGAAGACCATTTAAAATGATCAACATTATAATGTGTATCATTAGCTTTTTTTTTTTAATTTTAAATTCTAAAAGGGATTTTTTAAGTCAACTTATTTTTAGTGACATTGATTTTTTAGGATATTTTTATCAAGTTATAATTTGTTTTAAGTAGAAACTACTTGAAGTCATGATCATATGTGATTTTGAAGAATCTGTTGATGTGACAATTGTTTGCATTTTTATAGATGATAACAAAGTTATATCATGGAAGTACTAAACAAAATATAATGCACAAACTTCCTATTACCACAATGCCTATTATACATAACTTAAACCAACTGGCATCTCATAAAGCTATGTTAATTGAATTTATTATATACTTTCAATTTCATCTCTTCTTTTTTCTTTAAAAGTTTGCGGGCATATATCACACGATATATGCCCGGAAACATTCCGGCCCGCAAACATTACGTCACAATCAAATTTCTACGCCGTTAATTTTCAAATTTTTCATCTTTTACTCAGTTAAACCGATAAAGTTATTGTTAAAAATAAAATTATTGTTAGTTTCTAAATGAAATTGAAAGTATATAATAAAAAGGTTATACACTTTGTATGGGAAATATGACGACCTCGTTTTTTGTCGCGAACGGACCTCGCAAGCTCGGTCCGTCTACGCGCCAAAAAAATCGGTCGTCATATTTTCCCATACAAAGTCTATAACCTATAACTATTTACTGATATACTCTGCCTCATGGTGTCATCCCCATAGCAACGACAAGATGTGGACATGCCACATGCTGTGTTTTAATCTAAGGCTTGGTCAGAACAGATTTTTATCAGTAAATACAGTCTCATATTACAAGCCAGAATCTGTGCGTGTGCATTTTTAGTGGAAAGAAACAAAGAGAAACAGTGAAAACATCTTCAAAATGTAAGTATACTTGTATATAAAATATTAAAGAAAAGAATCGCTTTATAATTTATAAGTTTTATTGAAAAATATATTTATGACTAATTAAAAAATAAGTCATATTGTATTGTACTTCTGTAATCAGTTGATTTTCACTCTGAGGATTTTCACCTCAGTTCATGTCTCAATTTGAATATTAAATCGGAAAGTTTTATATTGCTGAAACTTGCTTCTGCATTTTATAGTTGTTCCTCGAGTTGTTCATTTTATTGGTAGAGATCGTATCAGGTATAGAATGTGTTATTTTTGCTTACCAGAGACATTAATATACAATATATCAATGTCTCTGTATTAACTGAACTAATCAAATGTCATTATAAAGTAAAATAATTTGTAACGAATAAAATTTTTTATGGCTTTCGTAGCAACAGGTATACATTTATTAATCTTTAATTACTCCATCGATAATTCGTCGATTTCAAAAAGCATTGCAAGACCGGAACTGGTCCGTCATATGTTCAGAATATTATTATTTCATTGCGATTAGCTCCCTTTTCTCGCTAAATATCTCTTCCGGTAGTTGATGAAAATTTGTGTGGCCTGTAAACTTTAATCTGTTAATTGGAATTTTAATCTTTTTATACGAATAATACCTCATCATTTACAGTAGACTAAGTAGGTGAGCCCGCTAGATGAAAGCAACTTATAAGATGATGAACAGAAACATTTCTATATCTTTGCAGAAAGACATCAAAGTACTGAAAGCTGCATTGCTAGATGAAGATGAAAAAATTACGGACATAATGCCAAGGCCGCTTAGCAGCATAGAAGCACTTCAACAATACGCAAGATCGTAAATATCGAGTTAGCGGAACTCTCTTGTAAAGAAGTCCGGAAAAGCGTGTCGATCTTGGGCATTTTTTTTTTATTCAAACATGGCATCGGAAGACGATTTAACCCGTACTTTCCACAATTAAAAGCATTTTTAATGAAAGGTGTGTAAAAACGTCTGGATACAGGAAAAATGAACTCCTGAATTTGGCTCGTGAAGATATTTGTTTGACGCAAGCTCTTCTCGGCTTTGGGAATTTCCTGGCTGACAGCAGTGGGGAAAATCCACCACATTTCCATTAAAATCTATCATTTGTGGATATTTCTGCGTATTTTGTTTCTTTCTTGAATCATTACTACAGGATACTACAATGCAATGATAGTGCACCATTGTTAAAATCAGGTGAATCGATCATGATAAATGTTGCAGAACTGGTACTATTTACCAACATGCCCAAATTCTCGCATATTCTGGGCCTCGCGAGACTTTGAAAGGGGGAAGTAAAATTTAAAACCAAGACGGAAAAAGTAGTCGTGATCTTGCGTATTTGAAGAACAAATTGATGATGCCCTCCGGAAGAGACTAGTAAGGACATTTGTTTTAACATTACCTCAGTCATTATTGTTGAAAAAATGATTAAATCTCAAAACATAAATTGTGTTCATGTGCATTCCAGTTCTTTGACTAGTATTCAATACACTAACATCATATTATAAAGACATTCAAGCATTCATTTGTATTTTTTGAAAAGTAAGATAAAAAAAAAGAGAGAATTCTTGCTAAAATTCTATAGTAGCTTGTTGATTAATAGTCATAATAATTGCAATTTTATAAATAATTAATTATCTATTCAAACTTCAGATATCATTTGATTTTTTTTAATTGCATGTTTTTTAACTTTATAGTTGAATGTCCTTGCCAGTCTCCAAGGGGGTAGTGATGCTGCAAAAATATGCAGAAAGATAATGCGGACATGCATGACAAATGGATGCATGAGCCAGTTCAGTGGCACTGGCCAAAAGGGCAAGGCTAGATTTATGGACACCAAATTATTTACTATTGTTATAGGTTAGTGATTTTTTCTTAAGTGTAAGTTATTTTACTGAAAGTAAATCAGTATAAATAAACCTCTCACATGACAGGTATTGGACAAAATTTCATTCAAATTTGGGAACAGTAATGTATAAAAACGGTATTCCTGGTTAAATGTAAGAAATAAGAAAATTTTCAAAATGGTGTCTTTTTAATATGTTTGCTGGTATTTTGGCATTTTAGTAAAATTATGGTAGGTCAGCATCAAGGTGACATTTTTTCAGCTTCATTGATTTACATTTTTGACATTTTTACCTATAAATAAATGTATGCATATAAGTTGAACTATGTAAAAGTAGTATACTTATGGTATTCTGAGTATAGGACCGTTACATGATTTTATTACTCTATAATATTGACCTGATCTTGCGGAGTTGAACTCTCTCGGACTTATTGTTAAAGTTTTAAAGAACAACCCCGAAATAATTGACCCATAACCGATCAGGTCAATTAAATAGAGTAATATGTTTGTACAATTTAAAATAGTGCAAGTGGATCTAGTAAAAACTAACAACTTTTTTGTAGGTGCTGGAAGAAAAGCTTAAAAAAAAAACAAATTTCAGTGGAAGAACTAAAGAATGAGGTGTTAAGAAGTGCCCCGAATAAACCAGGAGGCTCCAATTACATGAAGGTATGTTTTATTAATAATTTAATTTAGAATTCATTTAATAGGTAGACATGATGTTCAAAGTTAATTAACAAGAGACCATTTTCACAACAAACCACCATTTTTTTAAAACAAAACTTTCGATAGATGTCTGTATCGCTGGTACACTTCCAGATTTTGGCTCTAGCTTCACTGATGAAACCAAATAGGTCGTTATGTACATTTGGTTCAACAAAATTCACACAGATACATCCAACAACAAGTGGCCTTCAAAATAACAAGGCCCCTTCTTCATTGATCTGATTTCATTGGATTGGAATTTTTATTTTTATTAAAACATTTATAAATACATTTTGCTTTGACATCAATTCTGACGTTCTTCTAATATCACAAAATGTGGACATATAGTTTCGCAAAACTCTGTTGGAGTTTCCATTATTTTGAATGTACTTGCGACTTGCATGATACTATTGGGGAAAGCCGATGTATTAAATAAATATTCATGTCCCTCCATGAGAAGATTGTCAATTGATAGCATCTGTTGTTCTTTAACATTTTTTGGTCTACTTTATAGGGTTGTTATAGATAAATATATATAAATGTCAAGCTCCAAAATAAACCCAACAATGTTAGACCTGTATGAAATTTACAACAAATTTATGGTCGTTCCCTCATATATGTAAACTCTCATTTATCTGTTATCTTTTTTAAATATAGAAACAAAAGGAAAAGAGGCGGAGGTGCTTGCCTGAAATCCCAGAGAACAGAGGATGACTGATTGTGAGACGTTACAAATTTCTACACTGTGTTTCGGAAATTCCAGAGAACAGAGGATGACTGATTGTGAGACGTTACAAATTTCTACACTGTGTTTCGGAAATCCCAGAGAACAGAGAATGACTTACAAGACTTTAAAAATTCCCCACTATGTTTTTTAAAATCCAATGTTACTGTTATATTTGCCTTTTTTTCATATCTAAATAGTAAATATTTTAAACTCTAAATAATATCTTTTGAATCCATATCTCCACAGGACAGTGGTATTTAAATGTCATTTTGCATCCATCGTCATTCCCACATGCTAAAAACAAAAATCAAAGAATAACAGAAAAGAAAAAAGTAAACACTAATCAAATAAGATTGAATACAATGCTTCATATAGTTTATTGCAACTTTTGAAAATAGGGATGTTTAAAAAATGATATTTTACCGTTAAAAGTATCTTATAACAATGTTTTGAACACAGTTCATAATATTGTTTTGAAAACATTTCATAATATTGTTTTGAAAACGTTTTGTTATATTATTATAAAACATTTAATTAAAATGTTTTTAAAATGTTTTCAAACAACGTCTTGAAAATGCTTAAGAGAAATATTTTGAAAACGCTTTTACAAAACGATAAAAAAACGTTTTCGAAAACTGTTTTTCAAAACGTTTCCATTCTGTTTCTGGCGCCATACAAAAAAAACGTTTTAAAAACATTTTTAAAAAATGTTTTCACGCTTTTAAAAGAAACGTTTCTAAAATGTTTCTGTAACGTTTCTGTGTTACCTGGGTGTATATATATATATATATATATATATATATATATATATATGGGGAAGACTTAGTGCTGAACGTTAGATCGAAATTTTATGAGGAAGGAAACTGAAAATAGGAAGATATACGACACTGTAACTTCTTATTGTGTATAAATCATGTCGAGGAGATATCCCAACTTAATATTTCATGAAGGAAAGGAATGCATTTAAATTTTATTTCCATACACCTTGAAATGTAGGTCACACAAAAACCCGGAAGTAAATTGACGAATAAATGGATAAGAAAAGCATTACCATTCTCAATGTTGTATTGTCGTGTCTGGTTTTATTTTGGAAATCCGGTAAGTATTACGCAATTAGGCAATGTGGTTGGTTCCAATTATTTATATGATAGAATTTTTACCATCGATATTAAGTCCTTGTGATCAAGACAGAAGTCACTGCTTTTCCATATGGGTGCGACGACAATATAGATGATGTTGGAAATCTTATAAGTCCTCATGTGAGTAATGTGAATATGATGTGACTTCCCCAATACACACAGACGTATAAGCGTAGTAATGGGTATCGTTTAACCCCAACAAATATACTCGATGTCTTTTTTGTTTCACGACCGCCGCGGTGGTATAGAGGTATAGCAGTCGTCCCGCATGTGGAAGGTCGGGGTTCAAATCCCGGCCGCGACAGACTTAATTCGTTAAAACAGGTAGTGACAGTTCCATCGTCAAACGCTCGGCATCAGGTGTGAATGTCACGGGTCCTCGGAGATGACCTTAAAAACGGATGTCCCGTGTCATAGTAGGTGCGGCACGCTAAAAAAAAAAAAAACCCACCTCACTGCTCAATGGCCGTAAGCGTCGAGCAGCCCTTCACCGGTCTTGGTGACGTCCCCAAATGAGTGAGAAAAAAATATCAAGATGAACGTTAAGCAAGATACAATCGATCAATATTTGTTTCACTCTTACCTCAAGTCAACAAACGATTAGTCTTTTACATCATACTCAAACTCCTCTGTGAGTTCTATGATTAAAGTCTATGATGTGAATTATACTAATTTTTAAATTATAAATTGCTTATCTAATTGCAAACAGGGAAATATTCTTCATGGATAATAGTACATTGTCACAATAGCCTTTCATTCTGTATTATTTTCAAGGTTCTGCCTCAAATATCGTCTATCTAGAAAAGGGAGAAAGTGGATGCATTTCATTTTCCCAAGCCGAAACAAACACAGATAGAGCTATCAAGCGAGAGAATTCGGTTTTATGCATGCAGTTTAGTGGAAGTAAAGAAGTGGGCATCACATTCCCGGCTGCTTGGAGCAGATCATTTTCTTGCCAAACCAATGATTCCCATATATCTGTGTGCATCAGTAGCGCCACTGAAGAAGACGGAGGGATATTTTTCTACACGTTTGGACTCCTCACGATTGACAATAGAACTCTAATGATAGAAAGTAAGTCCGCAGAATCAAATGCCAACAACTTTGCAAGGAGATGGTAGCATAATTTGTCAAACATATACATGTTTCAAATTTCGTTTAAGGTCCAGAACTTACAATTCGTCCCCAGACTCCTGCCACAGTTAGAGAAGGAGAAACCATAGTCTTGACCTGTCAGTCAAATCATTCTAGTGGAATATATCAGTTCTTTACGATTGATGGTCAGGGAAATCGCGTTATATACGGCACTGGTGGAGGCTCCTTCAAATCATGTCAAAATGGAACACAGGCTGCGTTCCTTGATTGTAACTTTGAGAATCCGTGGAAGTTCTTCCTGACATTGTTAAACCCCATTCATAACCAAGTCGTCTACTGCAGCAGAGCATTCATCCAAGGATATTGGAACACCAGTACTACAATCTTTGTACAGGGTAATTCAATGACCGTAATTGGTTCATTTCAAGATCAACTATTGAATTTCTATGTGGTTTATGCAAAAAACTATAAAACAGTAATAATAGACACAATTATCCTCAAATTACAATAGTTTTGCATCTCATATATTTCCTGTCCATGTAGATCTTTTAAAAAGGTAACATATGATACCAGAAATTGAAATATGTTGACGTAAATGTGAAATGTATGTAAATATGAAATATATAATAATAATATCATATTTATATAGCACCCTTTTCATACACTTTGTACGCTCAAAGGTGCTTAATGTAAATATGAAATATTTGCAATAAGAGTCACAATGTGAAAATCAAAATATATAAATGTACACGTAAGTCGGACAACTTCAGAGTAGATAAATCTACCTTACAACAATCTTACGCATGTGTAGATAAATCTATACGTATGTGTAGCGTCTCATTAGGAGTGAAAAATGCCCGACGGGACACAAAACAATCGATCTACCAACCTACGTATGTGTATAGTTGATATTGATTAATCTTATATAATGCCCTTTTGAAAATATGAATTCAAATATTATTTCAATCGGTAAAAGGCGGAAACTAAATATGAATGGCATTTAAAGATTCATATTTTGACAATTGGCTTTTTTTTAGTTCCTGTATCTTCTGTCGTCTTGAAACCAACTCGGATTACTGTAAACATTGATGAAATAGTAACTCTAACCTGTCAGACGGATTTCTGCAACCCGCCCGCCAACATCACGTGGTACAAGGCGTCTTCAGACATAACTAGTCAGGCCACATCTACAACAGAGACTAAGAATGGCTACCTAGTGAGAACAACCTCAGTTTTACCGTATACTGGGGTAGCCGAGGACAACGATCAAGAGGTGCACTGCGCAGCCAGCAACATACCGGAACAGGATGTGGAATCAATGAGATACAAATTAAACGTCAGATGTATGTAATATATTTTAATGTTAGTTTGTCAGCTCGGATATGATAAAGACGAACTTAAGTGTACTTCTTATCTTTATACATTCTACGTTTACCAATTCGATGGAATTTGCCTGCACATTCTTAACGAACGATATTCCGAAATGGAAAACGTTCGTGTATATGTGTACTTGTTCAAGGTTGAAACAAAATAGAAATGTAAAAAAAAATAATTAAGCAGCCAAACAAGATTCATTTTAAGCTTTGAATAGCAATTAATTATTGCAGATATAACTACTGATAATAATATTTTGTTTTTAGGAAAGTAAGTAAATTTGATAAGCATAGCCCTGTACGTAAACTTTGCATAAACTCTTCATCATGGTTGATACAATTTTGCAGTTTGATTGAATCAATAACTCCACGTCATTTTGTCATATTTTTATAACCTTATTTCATCTCTTCATTCAAGAAAGACTCGTGCATATTTTAGACATTTCAGAAGTCCAAATCCTTCCGGTCAGTACTCTAAATGTCGTCGTTGGACAGAGCCAGGTCTGGCTATATTGTTGTGTCGACAACACAAGTCCAGTAAACAGCTTAACGTACAGATGGGTGAAATGGAATTCACGCAATTCTTCTTTGGTATCATCTTCTCAGATTTACGTCATCAAAACCGCGAAAATGGAGGATAGTGGTACATATGTATGTACAGCCACGAACTCTTTTGGAAACTCTAGCGGTTCTGTTGATATCAATGTGCAGTGTAAGATTTGGTTATTTTTGTCTAAGGTTTCGTCAATATCTTGTCCATATTACATTACATCACTACATTACAGACATAGTTTTCAAATGACAAGGCTTCGAACGGATGATGAAATATACAAGTCTTCATTTCTTATTTGCAAATCGTTCAAATCATATCAACATTTTTATTCTTTGGAATAAAGTTAACCGTAAAGTATTTTGCGCTTGATTTCAGTGGCACCTCTAGCCCCGGAGATTCTTCACGTTGTATGTAGATCTACATATGCTGACATTGTGTGGATTTCTTCATCCACAGACTCTCCACATATCACACAAGAAACACTTCAGTGCATCCAAAGAGATATTAATAGATTTGTGAATATAACTTACAAAGAAGTGAACAGAACGAAATCTAACATCAATATATATCACGTGACCGACTTAAAGCCGAACACACCGTACATATTCAGAGTGCTGGCTTCAAATCTACACGGAATTACATTATCTGATAATATCTCCTGTTTCACAAACCCGGAAAATGAAGCTAAAGTAGAAGGTAAATTCTGTAATTAGCAAAATTTTGGTTCCATGAAATGTATAATTTTTTAATAGCCACGCGATGATTTCCATTTTGCAGGCACAAATGCTGACTGTAACCAGGGGGAGATAATCGGTGGGATTATTGGTGGATTGTTATTCATCATTATTTTAGTGGTGATCAGTGTTTCAATGCTGATTAGATACAGGAAAGCAATGAATTCTGAAGGTTCGCTTACAAGTATAGCTTAATGTAGCTGCTTTCTGAATCGCATGCCATTTTACAATGTGACTACTCATGAAGGTGATCTAAATTTTAAAAGCAAAGAAATTATCAATATTCTAAAAACTTAGTGCAATCCAAATACATCCACATCTAACACGAGTTTTCTTTCTACAATTTAACATATAACGAGGGGAATATTATTTGTAGGCAACCCTCAAAAACCTAGGGACGATAGCATTGAAAGGTGAGCAGTTTTGTCTTTTAGATCATTGCACAGGCAATTGCACCGCTTGGGGTAGAATTTACTATATAAAGAGTACTCTTTAATAGTAAATTCGACCCCAAGCGATGTTAATTGCCTGTGAATCATCGTGGGGAGATTGTTTCTTGTAAGATATGAATATGGAGCGGCTGGTAATGGAGTGGCTGCAGGCCAGTAGCTCTCTGGGGGAAACGGAGGACTACTGGTCCAGTCGGGGTAAACAGCGCTTGATTTAAGTATTTTTCCGCATTTTTCACATTGTCGCCGCAAGTTTTAGATATCGAAACATTTCTAGCATATTCTTCCACTACACGTGTGTTAAAGAAAACAGAACTACGGCAGAGTTCGACCTGTTTATGTACATGTAGCTATGTTAAGATGCCAGTCAAATGTCTTTTAAATAATTGTATAATGCCAGTAACATACATTTTTCATTGGATTCAATGTTAAACTATTCAGGGAATATTTTAAATCATATTTATAATTGATTGATTTGCTGTTTTTCGCCACACTCAATAATTTTCAGTTATATGGTGGCGCCCAGTTTTTATTGGTGGAAGAGAGAACCCAGATACAATGTACATGAGAAGAGACCACCGACCTTCCGAAAGTAAACTGGGAAACTTTCTCACTTACTGACGAGAGCGGAATTCAAACCCGCACCGACAGAGGTGAGATGCCGTGTGATTCTCACCTCTGGTCGGCGCGAGTTCGAATCCCGCTCGCGCCGTAAAGTGAGAAAGTTTACTTACCAGTCTACTTGTAATTCATAATCAGATACATTTCTTGAAAAGATTTTGTTTGGGTAGCAGTCATAGAATCAAAAAAGCGAAATGTGTCGGAGATGACCTTTGATAAAATTTTCTGATTGTGTGTTTCATTTTGAGTATCAATTTTTACTTTAACAAAAATCATTTCTCAAAAAACAATTTCTTTAAACAGACCTCAAAGATCGGAGTACGTGGATCAGTTATCTCCCGTTGAAGATCATCAGTATCAGGGAATTTCTAACACAGGTAATGTTTTCACTGTCTTTGTTTTCTAATGAATCCAGGAAATCTTAATTTTAAAAATGTATGAATTTCGTTGGTTCTGGTTACGCTTGACATCACAATACAGTGGTATGACTGTGAGAAAAGAATTTTCTTCACATTCTAATTGTTATACTGCAGGAAAGGCGGAAATTCCTAAATGTACGTAAAGAAATTATTATCGCATAATTTCGTGAATAGCATCATTTGTAAAAATAAAATTACTCGCTTTTTTTATATTGTTAAAATACATGTAGAAACTCTTGATTAACATACCGCTAGCGAATTCAAGTTCTCGCGATTTGAAGTTTACTAGTCATTTCTCGATATTAAGTACTAGCGTTTAAAACAAACAATTTATAGTGTTGTAGCGATATCTTAGTAGTTTATATTGCGTTATTTGATAAAATTATATTGTACAAGTTAATAAATTCATTAAATTGATTTCTAGATTGTTTATTCCCACGTCAACTTCAGACAGTTAAAATAAACCTGTACTAATCAGTAGTCACCCGTATTTGTCAAGTACCCGCCATTAGATCATATCACCTCAAACACGGAGGTCCAGTGTCACAGTAGGAATTGGCTCGTTAAAGACCCCTCACTGCTAGGGCCCTGACTGCTATATATAGTTCAGAATTTGAGGCAATTCACCTAAAGGTGTTGTAATCTGTATATGAATGAAAAATTATCGAAACAAACAAATGTTGAATTTTGTGTTCTGTCTAGGTATGGAAGCCATTCGCTTGCACTTTATTCCAATTTGGGGGGGGGGAGGATGAATTTCATTTTGATGTACTGATACCCTTGGGTTATAATTACAGATATCCAGAAGACTGGCGTATACGAAAAACTTGAAGGTAACTGTACTGTTGTATGTAAATCATTAATAAGTTCAATTGTTTTAAAATCAAGTTAATCACAATCAAGTGTTTTAAAATATCCATAAAATTTTATTTACAGCCCCCTCTCAAACAGACACACGGTTTGTATTTTGATTGGATAATGTAATCTTCAGTTTTAATAAGGAATGCAATTTGATTGTGTTTCATACCGATTGTTGGGCCGTTCTTGACACACTGATTTTGACTGCGGATAACTCCGTTTACCTGATCAAGATATAGGGCTCAGGGCGGGTGAGACCGGTTGACAGGGGATGCTTACTCTTCCTGGGCACCTGATCCCACCTCTGGTGTGTCCAGGGGTCCGTGTTTGCCCAACTGTCTATTTTGTATTGTTTATAGGAGTTATAAGATTGATCACTGTTCATTATCTTCACCTTTCATTGGTAAATATTTACAAGAAGTACATTCTGATTGGTTAATGTAATTAATGTAATCTTTGATTTCACCAAAACTATATTATGAATGTTTAACGTAATTTTCAGTATTAACAAGCTATGTATTATGATTGGAGTCGATTTCAATTCATGGCATCTCTAACATTAAATTAGAACTAGGATTGAACGTTTCTTGGAATAAAAGTAATTAATTAATGCCATATTTTAGAGCAGAATATACGGAGTTAATTAGCACTGCAAAAACAGAGGACAGGCGCGACGCCTCTGCAGCAGATGGTAAGATTTAAATGGCTATATATAGACTGATGCAAATGTTGATGTTGGTTTTATAATCAATAATTGTAAATTTCACAGTAAACATTGTATTTTGCGGTATTGTTGTAAATAAGGTTTTGCAATGTGTTTAATTATATTTACAGATTCTCATCACAAACCTGAGAGGTGTGTATCATGCTCTTTAGTATTGTACCACAACGTATACCAACGTGTTGTAAATTAATTGTGGACTCTAAAACATTCTAAAGAATCACAAAACTTTTCTCAAATCAACATCAAAACGTATGACTTTTAAACACTTTACACGACAATTCCACACGATACATGAAAGATTAGACATTTTGACATCATAGACAGTTGCTTCTTTAACAAAAAGGGGAATATTCATATCTAATGATCAGTCATTCAAAAAATTACTTTGTTAAACACTACTTTGATTCCACGTACAGGTACTGTGAAGTTGAAATTAAAAATATGTTGGGGTTCATTGACAACATCTTCAAAGTCTTTGGTGATCAGGTCTTCCAACAGTCTGTTGGAATTCCTATGGGCACGAATGGTACTCCTTTTTAGGTGACCTATTTTTATAATCTTACGAGGCAGAATTTATTCAAAAGCTTGTATATGAGAAGAAAAAATATATTGCTGGGGCCTTCAATTCGACATTTAGATATATTGACGACGTTTCATCTATCAACAATAATCATTTCCATTTATAAGTCAATACGATATATCCCTGTGAACTCAAGATAAAATGCACCACAGAGTCTTTCACATCACTCATATGCTTCGTATTTCGATATTTTATCGAAAATGAATATTAATGGCAAACTAACAACTCAACTATTTGACTTCAGCTTCATCTTCAACTAGTAGTAATATTCCATTATCATCAGCATATGCTTTTCATATCTTCCGACTGATTTGATATGCAAGAGCGTGTTCTGCGTATGATCAGTTTTTAGATCAAGGCAGGTCACTAACCAACAAGTTGATATTACAGAGGTTTCAACAGTCTTGTTTAAAATCAGCATTTCGCAAATTCTATGGTCGTTATAATGATTTAGTTTGTCAATACAACCTATCATTGGGTCAAATGCTATCTGACGTGTTTCATAGCGATTATAAGGCCATTTTGACACATTGATTTTCACTACGAATCACTCTGTTTACATGATCAAGATACTGGACTCACGGCAGGTGTGACGGGTCGAAAGGGGATGCTTACTCCTCCTAGGAACATGATACCGCCTCTGGTATATCCAGAGTCCATGTTTGCCAAACTTTTTATTTTGTATTCCTTATAGAAGCTGAGATTGATCACTGTTCGTTATCTTCACCTTTTCATTTATGTAGCAATTTGCTATTATCAGCATATGACGTCATGTCTCTCGATTAATTCGATACGTGAGAATATGTTCTCCGTACGATCAATCAATCAATCAAGGCAGGCTCCTGTCAAATAAGATGATTGGGCAGAGGTTTCAATAATCTCGTTTAAATTCAGCATTTCGCAAATTGTATGGTCGTTATGATGATCTAATTTACAAATACATTGATGTATGACGTGTTTTATGCCAAATGTGTTTTATGCCGTTCTTTACATAATGCTTTTGACTACAGAATACTCTTCCTACATACCTGATCCCACCTCTGTTTTTTTCCGGGAATCCGTATTTTCCCTTTTTTCTTGCTTGGTATTCTTTATAGGATTTATGAGATTGATCACTGTTTGTTATCCTTACTTCTTCATATACCACATATGTTTATTGAAGTATTTGCAATCAGACGCAGGACGTAATGGTAAGAGAAAAGCACAATATGAAACAGAACAAAATTAAATATTTATTTTCAAAACCTAACCATTAATTTAGATTAGTTTACTAGAAAAGTTTCCATCCACTGAAGGTCGATCTAAGGCCATCACCACTCCATATTTGTCCTGCGATACTGTCACTCGGATGATAAACTACGTATCCTTGACTGATCTCTACAACAACATTTCCCGATGTATGAGCATATTGTCCTGCCATTCCACTACAATATGACGCTCCTACAGGATTCGAATTAATAACTAACTGCGTGCTTATCCCACTACCACTACTAGAGTAACAGTGTATTGACCATGAAAAGGTGTAGACGCCGTTTTCTGATGATATGAAAATCCCGGCGTGGTGATTGGAATTCCCACCAACATTCGTAACTTCGTTGTCAAATATTATCGTCTGATGCTTACCAGGGCTTGATTCCGGATGTGACATAAACGAATAAAATGCTACACCACTTGTAGGGATCAAATTCACGTTCTTTACTTAGTTTGAATGCATGTGATTTAATTTTCGTTCATTTTAAGTTTTACATTATTATTCACTTTAGGTAAATATTATTTAGCAATATTAGCTGTCATTTTGGTGCTGAAAATTTTGTTATATAATAGAGATTTACCATTTCCATGACAGAAAAAATTACGGTCTATTAACTTCCGTTATCAATATTTGCGTTAGAAAACTATGAAAGAATTGCCTTCTCGTACAAAAATTTATTTCTATATAATGCTATATATTTGATAAAATTTAAATCTTTATTTTGATAAAATCTTAGAAATTGTTTTAATTAGTTACGTGCAGAACTATTATAGTCTATTTTTACCCAAAAAATATTTTCAGAGTTATAGCTGATATGGTTAAAATCTTATTGAGACTGAAGGCAACACCGGCTATGGATCAGAATATATAGTATACGATCAAAACAAACCTGCTAGAGCTTTCCTCTGAATTCTATTCCAAACAACTTTAGAAAATGTTTCTGAATGCTTGATAGATCGTGGGGCATTATTTGAATTTCGCAATGCACGTTCCATATTTGGACCTTGGATATTATCATCAGCGAAATGGGTTTTATTTTCTATATCCATTTTCATCTATTGATTTTTGTTGTACTTCTCAGTGTCCATAGATGTTTTCTTCTCATCCTCAGGAAGGTGGTTTCCATTTCCCTTCTCAGGCTGCAAACGTCATATAAATATCATTCTGCTCTTCATTTATCCGTTCTTGTATTTGAAGTCTGTCTTCTAAATCATCAATTCTTCTCAGGATTTCGGAAAGATTAATTGTTTCACCATCGTCAGTCTCAATAAGGGCACGAACAAGAACAGAAAAAAGCAAAAGAATGAAAACTAACATGTCTAGGTTTTGTAAGAAAACGTGCGTTGATAAAAGATTCTAGAATACTAGAACATAAGTTGTAGGTCGTTAAACTTTTATCTTAAAAGGTACGATACGATGAAACACTTGGAAATAAGTCGGTCATCAGTTCTAATTGAAACGGGGACCGTTACAGATGTTCCCCAAAATAAAAAGTTTTGAACGTTTAAGCATTATATTCAATCAAAATTGAAGAGACGTGCATGAACGTTGATATAAAATATTTTTACCATTCCAATCACACAGAGACACACACAGAGAGAGAGAGAGAGAGAGAGAGAGTTACAAGAGTTTTATTTTCCTCAAATTCCATAGAAATGTGTAACCAGTGAACAATAACTTCAAATGTGCATTTTTAAAAGAAGGAGTGATCAGACGATTCATTCTAGATTTACAAAGAAATTATTTGAAAAGATATGTATAGCGAAAAAATACTATGCTTTTCTGTTTTTGATCAGTATATATCGACGACGCTTTCTCTATTGTCATTCTTATATCAATTCGATATATAGCCCAGTGAAACCGAAATAAAAGACTTCTCATAATTCTTCTATATCTGTTTCATAGTTGGATATTTTATTGAATAGTGATATTAACAACAAACTAACATCTCAACTTATGACAAACGGGATAAATTCGGCCTCATCGTCAACTTCCTATACTCATGTCTCAAAATTACATTACCACCTGCATATGATGTTTATATTTCTCTACCGATTCGATGTGCGAGATCATGTTCTCTGTATCAACGATTTGTAAATCTAGACAGGCTACTGACAAATACGTTGATGCTACAGGTATTTCAACAGTCTCGTTCAAAGTCAGCATTTCGCAAATTCCATGGTTGCGATAATGATCTGGTTTACAAATAAAACCTGTCATTAGATGGAGCGGTGTCTGACGTGTTTCATACCAATTGTTAATCCGTACTTTATACTGATGTTAACTAGGATTGCTCCGTTTGCCTGATAAAAATATAGGGCTCATGGCAGGTGTGACCGGTCAACAGGGGATGTTTACTCCTTCTAGGCAGCTAATTTCACCTATGGTGTTTCCAGGAGTCTGTTTTACCCTACTCTTAATTCAGTATTCTTCATAGCATTTATGAGATTGATCACTGATCGTTATCTTCACTTTTTCACAGACATTTAATCCGATTGACCAGAAATCAATAATTAAATCTACACTCAGGATTGTAACCTCGACCAGTGCTATCATGCAACCATGGATATACTGTAGATAGAAGTATTAAATCTCTGCAATTGATTTGTTTCTTTTAACAAAAAGATGATTTCTTATGCACGTCATATTTTAGAGCGGAATACATTGAGCTGACAGACACATCATACACAGAGAAGAAACGCGACACAATTACACAGAAAGGTAAGCTGCAAGGTCACCACACTGTGTCATCTATATTACTGATGTCCTAAAGGCAAGGTCACCACACTGTCTCATCTATATTACTGATGTCCTAAAGGCAAGGTCATCATACTGTGTCATCTATATTACTGATGTCCTAAAGGCAAGGTCACCACACTGTCTCATCTATATTACTGATGTCCTAAAGGCAAAGTCACCACACTGTGTCATCTATATTACTGATGTCCTAAAGGCAAGGTCATCACACTGTCTCATCTATATTACTGATGTCCTAAAGGCAAGGTCATCATACTGTGTCATCTATATTACTGATGTCCTAAAGGCAAGGTCACCACACTGTCTCATCTATATTACTGATGTCCTAAAGGCAAGGTCATCATACTGTGTCATCTATATTACTGATGTCCTAAAGGCAAGGTCATCACACTGTGTCATCTATATTACTGATGTCCTAAAGGCAAGGTCACCACACTGTCTCATCTATATTACTGATGTCCTAAAGGCAAGGTCATCACACTGTCGTCTATATTACTGATGTCCTAAAGGCAAGGTCACCACACTGTGTCATCTATATTACTGATGTCCTAAAGGCAAGGTCACCACACTGTGTCATCTATATTACTGATGTCCTAAAGGCAAGGTCACCACACTGTGTCATCTATATTACTGATGTCCTAAAGGCAAGGTCACCACACTGTGTCGTCTATATTACTGATGTCCTAAAGGCAAGGTCATCACACTGTGTCATCTATATTACTGATGTCCTAAAGGCAAGGTCATCACACTGTCGTCTATATTACTGATGTCCTAAAGGCAAGGTCATCACACTGTGTCATCTATATTACTGATGTCCTAAAGGCAAGGTCACCACACTGTGTCGTCTATATTACTGATGTCCTAAAGGCAAGGTCACCACACTGTGTCATCTATATTACTGATGTCCTAAAGGCAAGGTCACCACACTGTGTCATCTATATTACTGATGCCCTAAAGGCAAGGTCATCATACTGTGTCATCTATATTACTGATGTCCTAAAGGCAAGGTCACCACACTGTGTCATCTATATTACTGATGTCCTAAAGGCAAGGTCACCACACTGTCTCATCTATATTACTGATGTCCTAAGGGCAAGGTCATCACACTGTGTCATCTATATTACTATTGTCCTAAAGGCAAGGTCACCACACTGTGTCATCTATATTACTGATGTCCTAAAGGCAAGGTCACCACACTGTGTCATCTATATTACTGATGTCCTAAAGGCAAGGTCACCACACTGTGTCATCTATATTACTGATGTCCTAAAGGCAAGGTCACCACACTGTGTCATCTATATTACTATTGTCCTAAAGGCAAGGTCACCACACTGTGTCATCTATATTACTGATGTCCTAAAGGCAAGGTCACCACACTGTGTCATCTATATTACTGATGTCCTAAAGGCAAGGTCACCACACTGTGTCATCTATATTACTATTGTCCTAAAGGCAAGGTCACCACACTGTGTCGTCTATATTACTGATGTCCTAAAGGCAAGGTCACCACACTGTGTCATCTATCTTAGTGATAAAAGATATCATAAACTCAGGGTCATCATACTGTGCCATCTGTATTACTGATTTTGCAAAGGCAATGATCATAGATTTCATCAACTCCCCATTTTGTGGGATAGGGTGGATTGGGGAAATACCTCGAGAAATATTTTAAAGTGGCTCACTACACCTTGATAAGGTTTCTCAAATTAGCACGAAATGCTTTGATTATGAAAGATATGATTATATATAATACGTACACATGTCAAAAAGACAGAAAATGTGCAATTACGGTATGTAAAAAGTTTTTTACGTGTATTGGTGCTGTGAAGTTTTATATAAGTACTGTGTACATGTAGTCCCATTATTATTTTGTTATAGGTCAAGATGAGCCATACTCCAACATCTAAAACGCACAAGGACTTTGTAAAGGCCAAAGCTGTATTACATTACCGTTAAACCCACAAGAAACATTCTGTCGTAATATTGAAACTACTGTATAATCACTTCTTGAATAACCAAAACGGATGTTATACATTAAAGGAAAATGTCATCCTTGATCGATGACAATAACTACAGTAAAAGTGCTGCCATTGTAAACAGCAAAAGTCAGTGTGGTTTCTTGTGGAACAAAAGAAGGAATCCTTCAGGGAGGTGTGCCATCTGGATTTTTGTTTACAGTGCTCATCAATAAACTCTTAAAAGGACTACAACAGATGAATAACAATTTCGCAGTATTCAACTTTGCATCATAAAGCTCAGTCCTAGCAGATAATGTTAGTTACCTGTCTTCCAGCCCACAATCATTTTGAAACATGCTGGATGTACCTATTACTCGCCTATGCTTCCGGGTGGAGGTTCTCATTCAATTCTGTAAAACCGTGCGTTCTTATTTTTGGGAAAGTGATATCATTATTACTATATTATTACTAAAATATGGATTCTAAAAATAATTCCATAGAACTTTTAGTAAATTTGAATCACAAAACTTTTCCAAAATCAACAACATCAAAACGTATGATTCTCGACAGTTTACACGACCATTCCTCACAATAAATTAAAAACTAGGCTTTTGGACATAATAGACAGCGGCTTCTTAGAACAAAAATGAAACCCGGAAATATTCGTATATTGTGCTGAAGTCATCCAAAAATTACTTGGTTAAACATCACTCGGATTCTACGCATTACGCAATCTGACGTTGATGTTAGAAAGATGCTGGAGTTCCTCATTAACAATATCTACATAGTCTTTGGTTATCAGGTATTCAAACAGTCTGTTGGAATTCCCATGGGAACGAATTGTGTTCCTTTAATAGCTGACCTGTTTTTATAGTCTTACGAGGCAGAATTTATTCAAAAGCTTCTGCATGAGAACAAAAAATTCTCTTGTTGTGACATTTAACTCGACATTTAGGTATATCAAAGTTTTATATTAGTAATACTCTTTTTCACTCAAGTCAATTCGATATATCCCAGTGAACTCAAAATAAAAGATATCAGTCTTTCGCATCTGCTTCGTTCCTGGATAATTTATTGAACACAGATGTTATCGGCAAACTTACTAATCAATTTTTTGACAAACGGATGATTTCAGCTTTTCCACTGTCAACTTCCCCATTTTATCTAACAATATACCATTATCAACTACATATGGTGTTTGTCTCTCAACTAATTTGATAGATATGAATATGTTCTGCATAAGAACAGTTTTTAAATTGAGGTAGTTTACTGAACAGGGCTTTCAACAGTCTCGTTTAAAGTAAGCATTTTACAAATTACAGGTTTTCAAGTGACATTTTGCAAAAAATAAGGGCCATTTTTAGGGCAAAATTTTCAAAAAATAAGGGCCTTTTAAAGGATTTTTAAGGGCTTTTTAGACAAAAATAAGGGTTAAATCTACAAATCAATAGGAAAGATAAAATGTTTTACTCACCGTTTGCAAGAGCAAAAATACAAAAACTAATTACCCACTCAGAAGATCATACCAGTGGTCATCAACAGCCATATTCAGCATTCAGCACAAACCATGATATAATTCAGGTGGACTCCCATGGCTCACAATCAATGCTGAATATAGCCGATAACCATCAATATGTCTTCTGAGATGTACATTCAATCAACATATTCATTTTCTGAAAGTATACTAAGACTAAATTTAATAAATTCCAACACTTACTTTATGTCAAATTTATTTAAACTTTCAAAATTTGAAAATGTAGGAATTTCAACAAAAAATTAGGGCTTTTATAGGATTCCAAAGGAAAATAAGGGCTGTTGTAGAAATATAAGGAAAATAAGGGCCCGCTTGAAAGTCTGAAATTATGTGGTTGTTATAACTATCTAGTTTACCAATACAACCTATTGGTTGCGTTCACTGTTCTACCAAAGGTAGTTGCCATTTTGAAGATGTCGCTAATAAACCAAAGTCCCGTGCTAACAATTCTACCACGAATATGGTCGGCCTGCAAGAAAATCTATAAATGGTAACTACCTCTGATGAACTTTGGTACCATTGGTTTACCATTGACGGTTAAAGATACCAATGAATAGTAATCACTGGGAAAACTGTGAACGCTGTCGGATATGTTTCATACATTTTGTTAAGCCCGTTCTTGGCATACTGATTTGACTATGGATTACCGTTTACATGATCAAGATATATCATTTGAGATAACATTTCTATTCTACAAAAAGATATAAATCTTAAGAGGAAAAACTTTGTACTTTTTTCTTTTTAAGGTGGGTCCTTAGTCCTGGATTTTTGGGGTTTAGGTAGCATTTTTTTGTTTGGAATCAATAAATTAACATTCAGAGTAATGAAAAAAGGCAAAACAGTTAAGGGTTTCCATATTAATTTTCATTACATACACCACTAAAGTCATATACCCCAATGTAGATTTTTATGAAATTCATTGGAAACAGTTATTTGTTGTTATTTTAAAATAAAAACAACAAAATATTTTTTGAATTGCATTTATTTATCGGGAAACATGTCAATAACTAAAACAAATGTCATTTTCAATATGTTCATCAAGTTTTAGAATAATATGTGCAAAGTTAATGAATTAGCGTTATTCCCCAAAATGTTAAAAAACAAACAAATGTGGACGCATTTTCCTTATAGCATGGTTTACATATCATTTTTTCTGTTTATATTAATACAGTTACATCTGTTATAGTTATTCATGGGAAAAAATCCATACCTTTCCTTAATAATTTCAAATCTATAGCTTCCAGATTATGTATACCCCCATCAAAAACTGAAGTCTGGCACCATACAGCTGAGTTATTTAAAATCACTCGGGATTAAAATTTTATGTAATTTCATGAAAAGACACAGATAATGATTCCTTATCACCTTGGTAAAATGTTTGTCAAAAATAAAGGAAATCTATCGCATTATGGACTTGATAAATAATTGAATGAAAACAGAGTTATTGTCCTTGGATTCAATATTTTGAAACATATCATTGACTATTCAAATATAACTAAGAATTTTGAAATATTTTATGGCTAACAAGATTTTTTACAATAACTGTTGAAACAGATTCCAACAAAATTTATATTCCTATCATTAAATCATTGACTTTGAAAAATCCTATGACGTCACAGGAGTGTGGATCTACGTTAAAAAGAGTAACTTTGCAATAGCATAAAATGAATATGAAATATCAAATTACTTTCAAATATTTGTTAGACTTGTCACAAATCATTGGAAATGAAAACAAAACGATGATTTATTATCATTATTCTGAGATATACAATCTTTGACATCAAAAGTCGTTATTTCCAATGGATATGCCATCCTTTGCATTTATTCTACATAGATAATGGGGGGGGGGGGGGGGGGGGGGATTATAAACGTCCATCACTCTGATAAAGTAAAATCATAGCTGTCACTTACTCCCGTATTTTGCCTCTTGTTGTGGAGTACATAAGAGATATGATGTAATCAGACTGAAATATACATCAAAATGTAAACCAATCAAGAAATTATTTCTATATGTTAAAAATCAACCATTTGTGAAAATCTATAACTTGATAATTATACAAAATGTGTAGATGAAATCTGCTGAACACAACCAGTAGGTTTTCTGGGCAGTGTCAGATCTGATGTGAAGAATAAATGTCGATGTTACAGCTCACTGACAGAGACGTGTCATATCCAGCGATGCATACATGAAAGTGTGTCCGAAATGTGCTGAGAGAGCGAGATCGTTGTCATGAATACTCAATTTCTTGTGAGCTGAAAGAAAATTTCATTGTAAAAATATTAGACAATTACTGTAAATATATCCACTGTAAACATCACTTATGACATTCTATATGTACATGTAATTTTATGTTAATTTTTAACGTAAATAAATCGCTATCAATAATCAAACTTAATCTACAGTAGTCATAATGCTATCAGAAGATTGTACTCACTTGCAGTTAGGACAGGTGAAAAAGACGGTTTGACCTTCGTCAGCGGAACGTGTTTGCCTTGTAGTGTAAATCATTTTCTCGTTCCCACATTTACTACACTTCCTGTCAGCCTGTGAAATGTATAATCCGGTATTAGCACACTATATTGTATACAAACCCATAGGGGCATAATATGCATCTAATATGCAATAAGTTTGGAAATAATAATCATATTGACCAAAAAATCATATATACATGTAAATCACAAATTGACATCTACATACATAAAGACTTGAAAATGTCTCAATTGCATGATATGAATGTATGTAATGATAAGCAGATTATACTGCACATCGGCGAGATATCCGCAGATCAATGTACATGTTATGATGTATGTAATATTGTGGAGCACTTCGCTAGTCTTCTACATATATTCAAAACAATATTTAGTCAAATTCTTTTTCAACGGTTAATGATACAATCAAGTTCAACCTCCACCTACACAATATCTAGATTTATGTTCATCAATAGTTTCGTCCCCTTTACAGTATCTGGACGTCGTATTTCTAAGATAAAAAATTCATTTCTTTATCTCATCCTATTCTCTTGATTTGGGAATTCATTTACTCCATCCCATTCCCTTTACATTCAGTACCTACAACTCAAGTGTGATTTGTATGAGTTATGAGATTGGTGACTGTTTACCATTTCCACATTTTCATCATTGCTGACAAGCTATATTAGGTAGTCTCCCTTGTACAAACATACCAGATGTTCAGAGGGGGAGTATCTCCCCAGGGCCCTATTGAAAGTAATAACTAAGCCGATGTCTGATGGAGATTTCTCCTTGAGTTCTATTATCATATTAACACTAACCAATTGCCTGGTGGAGATTTCTCCTGAAATTCTATAATTACTAACAAGAGGTCCAGTTGGGATTTCCAATGGATTTCTATCATTACTAACTGGAGGTCCATTGGGGGGTTTCTATCCATTTCTATAATCATTAATAATATGTTCAATTCCCTTTTGATTTCTATTACACAATCATGTAACTAACCAGAGGTCCAACTGGGGATTCCCCATCTTCATTACTGGTCTGTAAAGTCTCAGGCCGATTGAACACAATACTGGACACAATGTTCACACCATCAAACTCTGGAAAACATTAATATTTAAATTACTGGTCTTTAAAGTCTCCGGCCGATTAAACACAATACTGGACACAATGTTCACACCATCAAACTCTGGAAAACATTAATATTTAAATTACTGGTCTTTAAAGTCTCCGGCCGATTAAACACAATACTGGATACAATGTTCACACCATCAAACTCTGGAACGTTTTTGGGATTCTCCCCCCAAAAAAATCTGAGAGGGCTACATTATTGCAGCTAAGTTAGATATGATACTGGACAGGATTGCTAATTTACTGAAAATACTTTATATCATCAAACTCTGGAAACAATATCAAAACAGTATAATTACAACAATACCAAACAAATGTTCACCCCATCAAATACAAAAGCTATTCTACATCGTCATAATGGTCGACTTTCTTTTAAAACATGAGTGAAAATATAAATTATATCAGCAATATTTGTCTAATTCTTTTGGATTTAATTGCCTAGCGGAGTAGCTCAGTAGGTTAGCACGTCGACTGCAGAACTGTAGATCACAGGTTCAAGTTTAGCAGGGGTTCTAAATTTTTTGATTGCTTTCTACTAAAATTGCATTTTTTGACTGTTAAATATAATAAAGTTTTCAATTTCAAAATATTGTTGTACATATCCTACACTTTCCGCCCATACCAAATTTCTCTGGTGTAGCATTCCTCCTTAAGATGATATTGAACCAGTAAATTTTCACTGGTGTAGCATTCCTCCTTAAGATGATTTTGAACCAGTAAATTTTCACTGGTGTAGCATTCCTCCTTAAGATGTTTTTGAACCAGTAAATTTTCACTGGTGTAGCATTCCTCCTTAAGATGATATTGAACCAGTAAATTTTCACTGGTCAGTTAACCCTACACAATACTGAACAAACTGATCTACATACATAAACTCTGGAAACAAAATCAAAACATTAAATAGAAAAATTTAAAGTTTAATGAGATTCACAGGAAGCTCTCTGAAAGATACTAAATATTAAAAGTTAAAAAACATTATACTAAATACATTAGAATATAAAAGGATGTGATAATCAGTTAGTGTGTAAAGGATGTAAAAATCAGTTAGTTTGTATTTACATGTAGGATGTAATAATTCTAGAACGCAAAATGATTGAACGTTTTCTGCACCAATCTTTCTCAGCTGTAAAATGTGCATTGTAAGAATCTAACTGTTTTCATCTCCTCATCACAGATCAGGTCCATCGCATACATACATCATACATAGGCAACAAAATCTGGCTCTCCTGGGGATCAAACCCATGACCAAGAAATCAATAGTATCACGCTTTCTCAATCAATCTAAACTAAAGAGGCACACCACTAGTCCACAACCCACTAGTCACAGTACCACATTGTACCAATGTCCCACCCTTCCTGATTAAACCTATAGGGTGAAGTTTGGGGAGCAATCACTTTCATCTGCCGGAAAATAAACCATTCCTCAACGTTCAATGGCATCAATTGTAACAATGACAAACCCTTTGCTTAGGAGCAAACCCATGAATCCTTCTCTGCTGATCCGGCTACAGCAGTAACCTATTAGCCAGAGTTAGAAGGAAAGTCATGTGTTTAACATCATAGGTGCTCCCCCATTTAATTTTGTAAATGATCAATGATGCTTCGAAATGGGTTTACCCATCTATAAGGTAATCATTTGTCATAAAATTTACAAAATTAAATGAGGAGCACTTACATTTAATATTAGCAAGTACTACATAATTATAATTATTGTTTTAACAACAGAACATTCTATCTGTACAGTGAATAAGGAAATGTTCAAACTAACCTCTGACGTTGATCTTGAAACCACAAAGCTTACACGTAACAAAGTCCTCTATGCCAGGCAGGGGAAGAATGGTTCCACACGTCGGACAAAACTCGAGGTCAGTCACAAAGGTACTACTTTTCTTGGACATTATGACTGCCTGTAAAGTAAAAAAAAACATGATTTCCAGAGTTTGTTACTCCTGTACCTTACATAATTGTCATGCTCAAAGCTGACAATGCATCTCAACCTAACCCATAGATCTATTGTAATGTATCCTTCAGGAGTGCTAGCACAGTAGAACTGCTCAAGTCTCTATGTTTAATATTGATTGAATATTGTTTAACGTCCCTCTCGAGAATCTTTCACTCATATGGAGACGTCACCACTGCCGGTGAAGAGCTGCAAAATTTAGGCTTATGCTCGGCGCTTAAAGGGACTGATTCACGATTTTCCCCAAAATTTTGTTTTCACTTTTAATGATCAAAATCGATTGTCTAATGTGTTTAAAAGATTTTATATAAGAATTAAGGTTATACATCATCACAGAAGCTCAAATTAGAAAGTTTATTTTTTGTTTTGTAAACAAAGATTGCGGTATGTTATTGTTTACAAAATTTTCAAAAGAAATGGATATCGATCTAAGTTTATCATATCTTTCCCATTTCAAGCATTCTTTGGGTAAAATGTGTCATCTAAAAGTTAAAATTTGTGACTATGCAAAATTAAGATGCTTTATATTACAGAATTAACATTTCACTGGTTTGTTTGTATACATGAAAAGACTCGAGTCTTTGTTTACATAACACAGATTTAGGGCTGAAATATTGCTTTCATTCTTGCATTCAGAAGGTAAAAATTTTGGCTGTCAATATTTATTCAGTTATATTTTTGATATTTAACATAAAAAATGAAAAACATTTTTTTCAAAAATCGTGAACCAGTCCCTTTAAAGCCATTGAGCAGGGAGGGATCTTTATCGTGCCACACCTGCTGTGACACGGGACCTCGGTTTTTGCGGTCTCATCCAAAGGACTGCCCCATTTAGTCACCTCTTACGACAAGCAAGGGGGTACTGAGGACCTATTCTAACCCGGATCCCCACGGGATTCTACGTTTAATAATCAGTGCTCTCTTTAACACTTTTTAATAATGTCAAACATATGTTTGACGAAATTTAAGTATGGTAGAGGGCAGATATTTAAATTTCTGAAACACAGTAGAATTTGGACGAAATGATAAAGAAATAAAAACAACATAGAGACTTGAGCAAGTACACTAACTCAGGGGTCTGAATTTTAATCAATTACATAAAAACAGGACTCTATCTAATGTTGTATATTGATACAATAGAGAGGAGTATTTTTCTATTGATTGAAATTCAGATACCCTGTGGTAGGTACTACGGAGAATCATCACGATCTAACAGCAGCGTCTAAATACCCTGTTACACAGCACATGTTACAGTCTAAAACATAAACAACACAAACATTAAAATCAAAACAAACAAAAAACAATAACAAGCATGGGATAAAAATGATAAAACTGAAACTAGGAATGAATCTTGGGTCTATAATATGTCTTCACCTTTGCCAGTTACAGTGATAACTTAATTATAAATACGATACACCATAGGTCTACTGCTACGCCATGTGGGATTGATGTATGCGGCCCGCGGGGTCAATTGAGTGGCATGCGGTAAATGTAGTACGGCTGAAAGCCAAAAGTCCCGGTAGAGATTTTTGCATGATTTTTCTTAATAGTAGATTGATTGATTGTTTCGTTTTACGTCCTGTTGAAAAATTTTCACTCATATTGAGACATCACCAGCTGTAGGTGAAGCACCACGAATTCAGACATGCTTAGCTCCTGCCGTAGCATGACATGCGCGTCCATGTGTTATCAAACTTTTGTTATGAAAATACGGAAAATACTGAGTAACATCAAAATGAAAGTCAAAATTCTCTTACTGAGTCAAAATAGGTGCAGGAAATAGTACGAAACGGAAATTCCATCCTCGCTAGCCAACGGTTTTTAGTCCACTCCACTCCCCATAATAAGCGGAGTGGACCGAAAACCTTTGACTTTAACATCTTTGCTAAATCGGACACTTAATTTGATGTAGGAAAGAGGTATTTTTATGTACAGTCTGTACTTTGAAAATCATTTTCTCCCGTGCCTGAGTGGATGTCATTTTAAAGTTTAAATCTATTTGGAAACCAATTATTGAATTTTATCAAATATGCTTTACTGCTAAACATTTTTTTAAATAAACATTGTATTTTCTACTACAAATATTTTTTTGTTTTTAATATGATAGAAATATGAGCTTTGGTTCCTGTTTGCCGAATGCGGAAAGAAAGCATTTGAGCTCAGATAAACTACAAAAAAGCTTTTTAGACACTCACATATTCAGCCCTATTAAAACAAAGTTGTCATATTTTAATATTTTCATTGTCTGATATTGAGACCACCAACATTAAGTGACAAAAATTAAAATACACAGCATGTGTGATTTTCATCCCTTGCAGTGATGTCAAACCGGCGTACGCCGAATGCACCGGAACATGACCTTCGATAAACCGGCATGAAACTTTTAAAATTTGTTTGTTTTTGGCCCGCCGACGGACGCCGAATGTATACGCCCGCGGTTTCAGAAGAACGGCGAGGTTCTCGCCGCTTTATCATAATATTATTAGTTCTAAATCTGAAAAATTTATTTTGTTGTAAACATGTCCTATTGTGATAGGTTTGTATGTAACTTTAACCATAGACAATAATAAATTAAAACTTAGATTAAGATTTCATGAAAATAAAGGTATATGGCTTTATGGGTAGGTTTTCTAACACAAATATCAATAACAAAAGTTTATAAACCTTTTTTCTGTTATTGAAATAATAAATCACAATTTCGCAACAACAAAAATCTACGCCAAAATGACAACTAGTGTTACTTTAAAAATGGCGGATATAACTCCCGGAAACACGAGTTTACAGTTCGTGGGGATGCAAATATCATTACTATGCAAATATCTAATGTCAAAAGAACGATACCTAAAAAGTGCGAATGATCGGATTTTAATTTATTTTTTATTTTACCAAAACGGAATCCACGTTTCATTTGTATACATGTTTCTATCGTATTAATTCATTAATGGAATTACCGTGAGTTACCGGGTGTGTGGGGGAAAAATGGACGGTTTGAATATGTTATAAAGGTTACAAAAGCTTAATACTCAATTCCTAACCTCCATCTTACAATCGTTGTAACTCACTACTACTATAAACTTAAGGCCTGGCTGGCCACAAACGCGTCGGGTTTCAGCTGAGTCTTTCAGCAAAGTTTTTTAAGATATGAAAATACAGATAAAACAGCCAATATTAACATTGCTGTTAAGGAAGACATTTTGAAATTAATCTTAAAAAGATTTGAGAAATCGAAGTTTGGACCCATAGAAAATTACGGTTGTTTTAGCTCAGTTGGTAGAGCACCTGACTAGAGATTCAGGGGGACCGGGTTCGAATCCCGGTCTGGTCCGTTGCATTTTCTCCTTCCTGATACAAATGTAAACAAACAGGGGGTTATCTGCTTCGAGACTGATTCCCGCGGTATGAACCACTTTAGCCGTAGAAAAATTGGATAATTTTGTAGAAAGAAGACCCAGGGGTCATTATTTTGCGTGTCATACCTGAAAAATAATGACCCCCGTAGAAATATGACCCCCCTCCCTTTCATAGCAGATTGGTTGATTTTAAAGGCGTTTATACGGGTTTTCAAGTCATTATTTACCCAGAGTTATCGTCCCTGCTCAAATTTATTCCATGTGTAATTTTTTTTTTCACGGTTAATAAAATAAAAGTAAGAACTAGTTAATTAAATTTGAAGAATACCCACTGTAGGTTCCATGACCAATTGCAACTGAAAAAAACCCGCATATTTCGGGGACGGATCCAGGGAATTTTCAAAAAGGTGTTCTACCATAAATTTTAGTTCTCAAAAGGGGAGTTCCATTCTCAAAATGTGTTCTATTTACATGTATAGATCTTGTGTAATCAAACACACACATAAAAAAGAGCTGCGTCTAAATACAATACTTCTTGTGTCACAGAGAGGCGTGAAATCTTAAAACTGACGAATTGACATACATTTTTTGCAACTGAAGTCAATAGCTTATTTCATTTACACATCATTATCGTTTTTCAAGAATTTTGAAAAATGAATAAGTGTTGATAGAGGTATTAGTGAGTATGCGAACGATAACTTTGGGTAGACTATAGCATTTCACTGGATAATTTATGCCTATCAGGGGTGTAGGACAAGGGGACGGGGGCACGTGCCCCCTCACTTTTGGAAGATGGGGGGGGGGGGGCACAAGTGGGTTTGTGCCCCCTCACTTTTTTAACACAAAATTAACATAGATTGATCAGATGAGAATATACCACGGTTAAAAAAAATACTCAAAGCATTATTTCTTGCATGTACATAACCTATTCTCTCCGTACTACTTTTTTTTTGACCGAGTTACGTTTTAAACCGTCATAATATTGTTAGTTCTCACAGTGAAAATAGTTATATCTCATTTATATTAGAAGGGGATCCCGCCATTGCAATGTTTAAAAGTGAAGTATGTCGTACACAGTACAGGGGAGTAGGGGAAGGTACAGCCGGGGCACATGCCCCCACACTTTTCAAAGGAGGAAGAAGTATGGTTGTGCCCCCCCCCCCCCCTTAAGTAAGGATTTTTTACAATCTGATTAGAATAAGATCCCCGATGCGCTCCTTTGTTTTCACATTGTCTCTACAACATAAAAACAAAGGAGCAGATGGAGGATATCATTTTTATCAGATTGGTATTGTTAGTTAGTACCCACAAATAAAACAATTTTGAGTCATTACAGTCGGAAGACCCTCCAGAGGCCATGAATCTTGACTTCTTCAAAATTTTCTTCGGGAGACACGAAAATACATGAAACTTGATTAATGAAGTCAGTAGGAAATGGCATACAAGCAAAGTATCTAAAGCGTAAAAAAAAAAAAAAAAAAAAAAGTGAGAAGGGAAGTGTAAAATCGCCCCCCCCCCCCCCCCCCCCCGAATCCTATTTCGTGGTGGGGGGCACCACGAAATAGGATTTTGGAGTGTCAGAAGGATATCCTACGTGTTTTTTTATTTATTTATTTTTTGCTTGTCAAGTCAAAATGTGTTTAAGGTGGATTTCTTTGGTGCCCCTCGCTATTTTTAGCCCAGCTACGCAACTGCCTATTGTGTTAAATTATCAAAACACCCAAAATAAAACCCCTCACTGTCATATCACAGTAAATGCAGTACACCTGCTATCACCGTGTAGAAACGCACTAGAGTAAAGTGTACCACCTTTTCTCTCTCTCTCTCTCTCTCTCTCTCTCTCTCTCTCTCTGTGTGTGTATGTGTGTGAAGAATGTAGAGGAAGCAAATTTACAAAAAGATGTGATTAATTAAGATTAATTCCAGGTTTAGCACCCTATAAAAATGGCTGATAGGGGGGGGGGGGCGCAATTTGTCTCCCCCCCTTTCGAAATTCCTTGGATATCCGTATGAGTACACAATTCCCGCCGCTGATCAGAATTAGAGGATTTCCATGACATAGTAACCCCCGGCATGTCCATCCAGGTCTGCAGAGGTTGGGCTTATCGACAGAAAAATTACGAGTCATTCTTTTGTTAAAACAAGTAAATTCTTATTTTTGAAACAAAATTACAATCCCTAATATGTTTTAATCTGGTCGAGAGCGAAATGAAGGAAGCCGGAATGACGTGGACTCAGCTTAAGATAGCAGCCCATAACAGAGTCCGTTGGTGTGGTGTTGTTCCAGCCCTATGCTCCACCGGGAGCTCAACAGGAATAAGTCAAGTAAGTCAAGTTTAATCTGGTTACGTTTCATATGAATGATAAATTTACTTATAATATGGCAATGTTGGACTTCCTCCCTTAGGCATTACCAGAGAAATAATCCTTAATAAAATTTACAAGGGGTCATTTTTCTAAACGTGAAATGGACTGATTTTTTGAAAAAGACATTTTTTCTACGGGCAAAAGGGGTCATTATTTTACGTCGAATAATGACCGGGGGTCACTTTTCGACGTCGAAAAATGACCCCCGGTCATTATTCTATGGGAGTCAAACTTTGCCTTTACACCGGCTGACCGTTACACATTATTTTGTTGCGCACCTTTACATCAATGGTTTACAGAAAGTAGAAACTGGCTATGCAAATCGACTTATGAAGGTGATCGTCAGAGATATCATATATTTTGGATAAATTACTGGTTCTATACTTTATTCATACTTCAGGTGCCTGTGCTGCGCCCCCGTTCAGAATTCTTTGGATCCGTCACTGTAATTCGTCAAAATATATTTTCAGTATCCCGAGCACACACTCTTTACAACAATACCTTACCGGTTTCACAATGGCTAATCAAATTCCGACTTTTAAACTTATCTTGTTGGGAGATGGTGGTATCGGAAAAACAGCATTTGTCAAAAAACATGTTATTGGCGAATTTAAGAGGAACTATGTTCCAACTATTGGAGCTGAGGTCCATCCTTTGAAATTTTACACAACTCGTGGTGAGATTATTTTCGATGTGTGGGACACAGCAGGGCTGGATAAATTCGCCGGTATAAGAGCTGCTTACAGCAATCAAGCGCATTGCGCCATCATTATGTTCGATGTAACTGCTAAGATGACATACATACATGTCTTGAACTGGTACAAAGACTTAGCCGATGACTGTAAAAATATCCCTATTGTGTTGTGTGGAAACAAAGTTGATAGCAGAGATCGAAAAGTAAAAGATATCGCATTTCATCGGAATAACAACCTGAAGTACTATGATATAAGCGCGAAGAACAACCACAACTTCGAGAAACCTTTCCTGTGGTTGGCAAGAAAATTGGTCGGGGATGGTAATCTGGAATTCATAGTCATGCCTGCCATTATGCCACCAGATATCAAGCTGGACGCAAACTTGGCTGCACAGTATGAACGTAGGCTACAGGCTGCAGTAAACAATGCAATCCCAGACGATTATGATTTATAAATTTCGAGACCTTATCAAACATTTCGTGATTTGATTTTCTTTTGGAATGAAAGAATTAATTTCATGGGCACAAAATATTTGAGTTATAACAAACATCGCATAATAATACGAAGACTTCCAAATGAATTTGTTAGTCTTTCAAAAGTAAAGTAGAATAAGGCTACACCCATCAACATATTTCAGCAAGAATTCATGACAAAACTTGACATTTTATTGAAATGACAGATGTGTTTGTTTTCTGTCAAACGTAAGCGCCATGTTGTTTACTTTCGCTACGTGATGACCTGGGCCGGGCCGCTTAAGATAACAAGGGTTTATTTAAGTATTGCGTTTGTCTTCTTTTACATGTAGAAAAAATTCTACAGATTAGAAATAATCGTAACAATGCATTTACCCGAGTGTCACAGACAGTGAACATTCGTCATTTAAACATTCCATGTGGTGTTCTTATGGGGGCAGCCATCTCTATAACTCAGAATGATAAATTGTAATTTTCTCAAAACGATATTCTCTGTGTTTTGTTGTTTTATATATATTTTTAAAAAATACAAAAAGCCAATATGATTTGCTTGCATTTATTATTTCATAAAATGTATTTATTTTCTTTTGTTATTGTAGAGGTTGTCAATATTTAAAAAAGAGAGAAAAAATGCATGAAAGAAATGTTGACATACAAATTTCGTTTTGGTAAATGGATTTTGAAAATTTAATGCTTACAAGTGACAAACATGAAGCTTCTCACACACAACTTTTTGACATCAAACATCATTAAAGGAGTAAAGAATGGCTATCCTCTGGGTCTTCATGTATGTATGTTAAACAGGTGGTTCAGGTTAATTTCACTTTGTCTTATAACACGTGATAATTTAGTTTTAAAAACGATTTTATGCAACATGGCGAATCCCAGGCCAGATCCCCTTTGGCGTTACTAATTCCGAGACGTCATTCCAAATATCCAACCTTGACGAATCTCGCAGAGATTACCCCTTTACGAGCTTATCAAATGTGTGATGAAGGTGCTACCTTTACAAATATTGTACATTACGTAGTTATAAATATGAAATACAATATTAGAATAAGTGTCAACTATTGAATTTATTTCTATGATCATGATGATTGTGTTTGTCTTATTATTTCATTATTTATCAAGTTTACTGTTTATCAGGGAATGCATCATCTTCGCTAGCCAAGCTAGCTAGGGTTTATGATCCGCTCCGCTTCTCTCACGGGCACTGGAAGTTAATGTAAATAAAATACATGCACATACTATATATTTACATAAACTTCCAGTGCCCGTGGCTTCTCTATAAACCCTTGGCAGATTTAGTGCGATTTTCGTAGCCTCAACTTTCAGCATATGATTGGACACCGTGTTATGTTACATCACGTTCAAAAGAAAGGAATCTAAATACCTACAACTGTCACTCGGTCGTATATCAAATACATATTCAAACCAATGATGCCATGTGCACAGTTTAGACTCGTATATATCTGCATACAGAATTTGCATTTTATTTACTACAGTACTGTACCATAAGTTTATTATCAAACATCTCTAGTAATTCGTTGTTTTATGTTCTATCTATCCCAGATTTAGACAGTTGCATCAGAGCTATTTTCCTCAATTGGAATTCGCCTTACATGTGTGGGGTTATTTTTAGACGTAGACTCTACGACTACATATATTTCATGGGTTTACCACATGTTTATTTTGCGTTACTCTCTGAGCGCAGGCATTTCTAAACAACGAGCGCAGCCATTTCTAAACAACTTTTAACCGGTAGCTGAAACACATTTTCATTGGATAAGCATGATGTAATCCAAACAGGGTTGTTTTCTCCATCCGCTAGAGGGCGCCACTCAAAGCTACGAAATTCGCACTAAACCTGCCAAGGGTTTGTAGAAATGCAGAGCGGATCGTAAACCCCTGGCTAGCGAAGATGGCAATGCATATGTTGCTCCTCTTTAGGATAAATATGTTACTTAAGGAGGTACTCTACATCGTCATAATGGCTGCATGCCTTTTAAAACATGGATGAAAATATTTATATCGGCAATATTTGTCTATCCATTTTAATAATCATCGCCTAGCTGAGTAGCAGAGTAGGTTAACACATCGGCTGTAGATCGTGGGTTCGAGTCCAGCAGGGGTTTTAAATTTTTTTTTTCAGATTGCTTTCTACTAATTAGAATAATCTAGCTGTGTCTCAGGACAGGCCCTCACCAGGTCCGTAGGACATTATCACTTTAAAGATAGAACATTCTATCAATGCTATCTACTAAAACTGCATTTTTTTTTACTAAATAAAGTAAATTAGAAAGTTTTCAATTTCAAAATATATTGTTATACATATCCTCCACTTTTCATCCCTATCAAATTTCTTGATGTAACATACATCCTTAACTATTATAGTGGACAGTATATAGGACACTTCTACTGCCTTGCTAGTGAGCTCTCTCTTGATCATGGAAATTAAGCAATGGTGATTGTGTTCAGACCACTACATGTTACAAAATGTTGGCAGCATAGTGACTTTGATGGTTGGAGGGAGGCCTGCTTCAGATAGAGTCTCGTTGGAGCTCTGGGTGCGGACATGGTTTTGTCTGGGTGTCTGGGGACGACGGTGGTTGTTGTCATGAATGGTGGATGCCATTGTTGAACAGGTGCTAAACAATCAGAGAGGACCCATGCTATGCTTCAGGATGAAGCTTCCCTGAGTGTGTGTGTGGGGGGCAAAGCTTCCCTGATTGGAAGGGGGGGAGGGGTTGATGAGTAAGGAACTGTGTGGTGGACATCATATAGGTAACTTTTATTGCTTCGCTAGTGAGTTTTTCTAGTGATTTGGTGGTAGAGTTCTTCTCTTGATCATGCAAGTCATGTTCAGATCACTGCCTGTTTCACTATTTATAGATTGGTCACTTTGGACTGGTCACATTATTTTAGCTGGCAAATTTCTATTGTGAAGTTGTAAACAACAATCTGATTATTGCCATTCAAGTATTGAACTTAACAAAAAGAAATAAATGTCATGCACTTTAAAATCTTGTTCCCCTACTTCATAGTAGTAAATTAGTAAATGGGATATTGAGTGCACGAAACTCCTTTGCTGAACTAAGGTACCAGAATACATCACTAGTAAAGTATAATGAACAAATAGTAGTTTTATCATCAGGTTTTTTAGTAAGTAAATAATTTGATTTTAGAAACAGCATATGGGCTAATTCCCCAGATTAATTTGATATGATTATTATTATTATATTTGATAATGAGAAATTCATTGTCTCATGAAATTAAAATCACTGAATGGTACCAAAAGAAAAAAGATGTGAAAATTTTAACACTTTGAATGAATTAAAAGACGTTTATGGTAATCCACCATCTTTTATATTTTCAGGCGGGGAAAGTGGAGGTGAAAGAAGTGGATTTTAATTCAGATTTTATCACAAGAATGATGCCAAAAATAGATTGGATAGCCCTACAGAAAGCAGCAAAGGAGGTCAGAGGTCACTCTGAATAATTGTTACACATTTATTGACTTCAGTGAGGAAACATCTCAATTTGTTGGGCCTGGGTGAAGTTATACCCAGTAGACATCATTTGTTTAAAATTGTACAAACAAGCACCACCCATTTCATTGATTTTCTATTTAAGAGGAAGTGAAGAGAGTAGTAAAACTCGTACATTTCATGCAACGTGAATTTTGAGCTTCAAATTACAAAGACTTAGCTGTTTGTTACGGGGCAGTTTTAGCGTAACATATTGGGGGAAAATGGATAGTATCTGGTATTGGGAAAGGTATTGTTTATTGGTACCAGTATATAAAGAATTTTGTTTAAATGAGAACTTGTAATTATACCCCACACAACGAAGTTATGGAGGGTATAATGTTTTTGACCAGTCCGTCAGTCCCTTTCTTGTCAAAGCAACTCCTCTGAGACCGCTCAACAGAATTTCGTAAAACTTTGTAGTGAATAAGGACACACTGTGCAGATGTGCATATTCCCAGGAAATTCTGATTCAGTAATTTTTCTGGGAGTTATGCCCCTTTTGAACTTAGAATGTCAAGCATGTCTGTCCTGTTCTTGTCAGTGCAACTCCTCTGAGACCGCTCAACAGAATTTCATGAAACTTTGTAGTTAATAAGGACACACTGTGTAGATGTGCATATTCCCAGAAAATTCTCATTCAATAATTTTTCTGGGAGTTATGCCCCTTTTGAACTTAAAATTTTGAGCCCGTCTGTCCTGTTCTTGCAGTAATGCATAGCATTACCATTCATTATGTGAGGCATTGTCAAGCAATGTTGGATCGTGGGGTATGTGAGCTTGCTCACCTCTGCTTTTTTTCATTTGTTTAGGATTTACTGGCATTTAGTCTGTACAGATTGTAGTGTGGTAATTAGTCAGTACAGATTGTTTAATGATTGTAGTGTGGTTATGGAGAGGGATTACCCGAGACAGTGGAGGACAAATTATTGGAGGACACAGATTTCCTGAAGAAGGTCCACAATGCTTTGTTGGAGGTAGGCCAGCACCGAACAGTCAAATTAGGCATTTAACATGGGAGTTTACGTATGAAGTAATTTAGAAATGTAAAGATTGCTAATGAAAACACATCAGAAATTCCTATATTTGTAAGGGTCCCATCATATGGCGAATGTCCTGTGGTAATCACTGTCTTTCCACCCATCTGTCATGCTGTTAGCACTTTCTATTTTACACAACAACTTAAGATACCTTGGGAAAATTTTCTTATATTTTATATATAATACATGGATTAGGCAGGGAAAGATAACTTTCAATTTTTCAGATTTAGTAGATTTTTCGTCACAGAGTTATGGGACTTATTTTGTTCTTATGCCCCTGGAGTCGAAGATTTGGGGGCATCTAGTTTTTGCCCCATTTGTCTGTGGCAAAATTTTTTTTTTACCTTGGTCATATTTTTTATACCATAAGAGGTATACCTTTCATATTTGGTATGTGTATTCCTTGTAGCAAGACCTTTCTATTGACACCAAAATCTTTGACCTGGTGACTGACCTACTTTTAGAAAATTCAAATATAAGCCGTATCTTTCAAATCGTAAGAGGTATTGTTTATATCTTAAGCATGTGCATTTCTTGTCAGAAGACCTTTCCAACGATTCCAGATTTGTTGACCTTGTGACCTTAACCATTGACCTAATTTTTGGAAATTTATATTTTAAAAAAAATTACCGTGGTCATATCTTTTACAACAATCCTGTGGGAATACGGGTTAGAATAGGTCCTCAGTACCCCTTGCTTGTCGTAGAAGGCGACTAAATGGGGCGGTCCTTCGGATGAGACCGCAAAAACCGAGGTCCCGTGTCACAGCAGGTGTGGCACGATAAAGATCTCTCACTGCTCAAAGGTCATAAGCGCTGAGCATAGGCCAAAATTTTGGAGCCCTTCACCGACAGTGGTGACGTCTCCATATGAGTGAAATATTCTCGAGAGGGACGTTAAACAATATTTAATCAATCAATCTTTTACAACATAAGAGGTACAGCTTTCATATTTGGCATATGTATTTTTCGTGGCAAAAGCTTTTCATTGCTACCAAAATCTTTGACTTGGTGATCTGTACATTGACCTTTGACCTACTTTTAGAAAATTCTAAAATATGCCGTATCTTTTAAACCATTAGGCACTACTTTGAATTCATATTCTTGTGAGAAACCTTTCCATTGATACCAAATTTGTTGACCTTGTAATTGACTTCTGATCTACTTTGAAAATTATTCACTGAAATGTTGTAATCCATGGGCATCAGTGTCTCACAAACACATCTTGTTTATTATTGATAAGATAATAGCACTTTCTGTGGCATGCAATAACTTGAGATTAAATGAGAGGATTTTCATGGAATTTAAAGGTAATGCTCAAATTAGAATGAGGAAGATCCCTTTGGATTTTCAGATTTATTGCACCTGTCCTGTCAGTTTACTAGGTATTTTTGTAATACATGTCACTATATAATATATCTAAAATAAATATTTATTCAATTACCTTAATATGTAATGTGTACGACTCATGACCATCTGTATATATTTGATGTATGTGTGCATCAACATTCCACCTTAAAGTTAGAGGAGAGGGGGGGGGGGGGGTTTAACTATTTTCCATGTCCATGCAAGTGTTGCACATTCAGGACTATGATCATTGATAATGATATTTTAATGAGTGTCAATTCAGATTCATACTTACAGAAATGACAGACGGGAAAATGGAGTTCATAGATTTTTAGGTCAAAGGTTCATAGGTCAAGGGCACACAAAAAGCTACCATTTGGAGGGAATGCCTATGTTGATTAGCCTTGTTGAACTATGTAAATAAATTTTTGTGTGTGTCAGTATTTTATTCCTTAGACAGGAAAACCAGGTTCACTGAAATCTTCCAGTGTAAAGCTGTAGTTAATGATCTGTATTAAGTTAATGTGGAGTTGATCGAGAGGAATCTGATCTATAATGTGGAGTTATTTTACAGGTTGAGGTGATTGAGGGGAATCTGATCTATAATGTGGAGTTATTTTACAGGTTGAGGTGATCGAGGGGAATCTGATCTGTAATGTGGAGTTATTTTACAGGTTGAGGTGATCGAGGGGAATCTGATCTGTAATGTGGAGTTATTTTACAGGTTGAGGTGATCGAGGGGAATCTGATCTGTAATGTGGAGTTATTTTACAGGTTGAGGTGATCGAGGGGAATCTGATCTATAATGTGGAGTTATTTTACAGGTTGAGGTGATCGAGGGGAATCTGATCTATAATGTGGAGTTATTTTACAGGTTGAGGTGATCGAGGGGAATTTTACAGGTTGAGGTGATCGAGGGGAATCTGATCTATAATGTGGAGTTATTTTACAGGTTGAGGTGTTCGAGGGGAATCTGATGTATAATGTGGAGTTATTTTACAGGTTGAGGTGATCGAGGGGAAGCTGATCTATAATGTGGAGTTATTTTACAGGTTGAGGTGATCGAGGGGAATTTTACAGGTTGAGGTGATCGAGGGGAATCTGATCTATAATGTGGAGTTATTTTACAGGTTGAGGTGTTCGAGGGGAATCTGATCTATAATGTGGAGTTATTTTACAGGTTGAGGTGTTCGAGGGGAATCTGATCTATAATGTGGAGTTATTTTACAGGTTGAGGTGATTGAGGGGAATCTGATCTATAATGTGGAGTTATTTTACAGGTTGAGGTGATCGAGGGGAAGCTGATATGTCCGGAGTCTGGTCGGGAATTTCCCATTAATAATGGCATACCTAACATGCTACTGAACGAAGACGAAGTGTGACAGCAAAAACAAGCAATGTCTGAGGGTGGAAAACGCGACTGATAGAATGAATGACTGGTGGATGAGTGTTGATAGAATGTGGAGTGGTTGGTGGAAAACATGGATAAATGACTGAGAGCAGTTTGGAGTGTTTACATAAGCAGTGTACCATTCCTGTGAAGTATAGTGGAACTGATTCAATTTGTAATTGTGTCAGAATGTTATAAATACATAGTTCCTTGAAAATTAATGTTTCATAATTTGATATTAAAAAGTTTGTAAGCTTTGTACATGTATTAGTGTAAGTAAGATACATTTGAATGTTAAGGTTGTCATGGGTACAAACTTTCCATAAATCCCATACAATTTAAATCTGCATTTTACACACAGTACTATATAATGAATGTTGTCTAACAAAACAAAAAATTTACAGAATCAAACTGACAATGTTGTTAAATGTGTGTGTATTATGAGTGTACATAATGAATGTGTGGAAAAGAAACTACATGTGTCATTGTGTTGTTTTAACCATTTTGATTTTCAGTCTACAAAGACATTATACTGCTTGGTATTGATATGAAGTGTACTTTAATCTCAGTTTACTGAATACACAGCAGGGTTAAGGTGTCCCGAGTAAAATAACAAGTATTAACAGCATATTCATATTAAAGTAAAATTCTTCCAAGCATCGCATATTTTCAGTAAAAATTGTTTATCAATACATAAACAAACATCGTATCACGTGGGGAAATCCTTCGCTTAACTATTACGTCGTCATACAAGTGTCGTAGAACTATTTTTATCCGCTAGACTTTTAGTTGTTTATCACCTCGGCACAGGTGAAAGTTACACTCAATCATTTGAAGTTTGGGCGCGATATGTTGATATTGATATGGTAAATTTAAAAAGTGATACAAATCGGTACAATATTCTCTCAAATATAGCAATTTCCACAATCTCAACCCAAATTTTGGGTATTTCCCACATTCACTGCCAAATCTTATCTAAACGATACAAAATATCCTACCTTCCGTATCAAAATCCTAAATCTGCAACTAGTTACCTTTAGGAATATGCCTTGATCGAAATAAAGTATCGTCATCTTTCACCTGTACTGAGTCGATAAGTACACATGTTGGTTTTCTTTATTCCAAATGACTATACACATCGGGAGCGATTTCAAGTTCACAACGTAATATAAAGATTACAGTCTTCAGTGCACACTATATATAAAAATATGAAACTTGTATATATTATCAAAGAAAACTGGGGGGAAAAAATCATCTGACAAACAGATTTAAACATATGCAGCTTAAACACTAGATAACGGTAGTAAATAGCGAGAAAATATTATGACATTTTCCCCGCAATACAACTATAGACCTGTGTGTCGTGACATACTTTCATATTGTGACGTCATATAGTGTGAAGTGCACTGAGGTACATTTTATGATTTTGTTTTAACTTTCTCGGGATACCTTAACCCTGCTGTGTACATGCAACTAGGATCAACCAAGAATATTTTTTCAAAATGCTGTTGTCATTTTCATCCAGTTCATGCATTAAATCTAGTAACTGTTGGTGAACCGTGAAGAATAAACTTCTGTAATTTATATCTTGTTGATTAATTAGCTACACCCTTCTTTAGTGATGAAGGTCAACAAGGCAGGTGAAGAACACCATTGTTTCCATGGTACCTTGCACCCATGAAGTTGAGCAGATGAGATTCGGATATT
Organism: Ostrea edulis; assembly: GCF_947568905.1. Lineage (NCBI taxonomy): Eukaryota > Metazoa > Mollusca > Bivalvia > Ostreida > Ostreidae > Ostrea > Ostrea edulis. The sequence goes on along the minus strand of NC_079165.1, from coordinate 77,799,384 downwards.
TCAAGGGTTGTGTTCGAGATTTTAGCGGCTATGTTGTGCTAAATAATGCTTTGAAATTCAACGAACATCTTAGCTAGCCCTATGTAGGGTTGGTTGTATATTGTTTAATGTCCTGTTTGAGAATTTTTCCCTCGAATGAAGATGTTGCCATTGCCAGTGAAGGACTGAAAAATTTAGGCCTGTGCTTGGAGTTTATAGCCTTTGAGCAGGGAGGGATGTTTATTGTGACACACCTTCTGTGACACTGAGCCTTGGTTTTTGTGGTCTCATCCAAAAGACCACCCCATTTAGCCGCCTCTTGCGACAATCAACGTTTACTGATTTATTCAGTGCACTCAGTAGACCTAGATATCTAGCCTAGCAGCAAGGCTAACCGCTATGATCTTAAACACAACCCAATTTACCACCGTTTAACTCCCAGCAGGCACTTGTCTACCGTTGGACGATGCAGACGTTGCAATCACAGTTGCACCAATCGGTAGAATAGGGCCTTGGAAGTTCTGAACTGTGTACAGGTTGACTGCACACTATCCATCATGCACTTTGGACTTCAGATGTCAATTATCAATCCCAGGAAATCCACTATTTAAATGTTTATTTTTATAAAAATTATTACAAATGGATGTACATTACAACAACATGGCAATAAATACTAACGGGAATAAAAGGTATATTGCATCTATAACAATCCCCAAATCTGACGCAACAGATCTGGAATTCTGTGTTTCCAAACTAATGCTACAAAATCATTAGGTTTTGTGGGGCTCAATATTCATCCCATGAATTTCAAACCACAATGAAATGCACAATTTATCAATGTACAGAAACCACATGTGAAACTATGAAAATTGGGCATCATGAATTTAAATCATTCTGCAGTAAACTAGAGGGCTAGTATGACCAATATTATCCAATATGACTTAATTAAAAGACAAACATAAAATAGGAGTTTATCCTTGCTGATTACCCATATAAATCGAAAATGCAAGTGTTTTAAAATCTGATTAAGAAAAGTTTTTGGACATTTACAATAGTTAATAGAAAATACTTGACAAATGGTCCAGAATCCAGATACAACTCTTCAGCAAATATTGTTGTACATATCCACTTTTCATCTATATCAAATTTCTATGGTGTAGCATTCCTCCTTCAATTCCCATATCAGACTTTGATCTCCTATTATGGTCCCTTCCTACTTCTGGGGCCTCTGAATTGAACAAACTTGAATCTACACTACTTGGAGATGCTCCCATCAATATGACTAATGATGGACCTGCTGTTCTTCAGAAGATATTTTCCTATATATTCTGATATAAAACTTTGATCCCCTATTGTGGCCTCACCCTACCCCTGGGGGCCACAATTTGAACAAATTTGAATCTGCACTACCTGGGGATGCTTGCAGTAGTATATTAATGAGTAGTCAATAGCCCTGTTGAAAACATTGATCCCCTATTGTGACCCCATCCTACTCCCATGGGTCATGAACAAACTTCAATCTGCACTACGTCGGGCAGCTCTCGCGTACGTTTAATTTCTTTTGGCCAAGTGGTTCTTGAGAAAATTCTTTTAATAAATGATCTCACCCTATTTTTGCATTTTTTAATTATCTTCCCTTGGAGAGAGCATAGCCCTTCATTCGAAAAAATTTGAATCCCCTTTACCAAAAGATGATTAGTGCCAAATTTGTTTGAAATCTTGAGAAGATTTTAAAATGATTCCAGGAATTCATTTACTAATTCTTTATTATTTCCACTTAAAAAAGGGCATGGCACTTCATTTGAACAAATTACCCAATCACGCTTTGTGGTGAGTTTGGCTGAAATTAGCCCTGTGGTTCTTGAGAAGAAGTCGAAAATGTGATTAGAGAAGCTCACTTGAGCTTTCAGCTCGTGCGAGTTAAAAAAAAACCCTCAAAAGATTGTTTATTTCCCCATCTGTCTTATCACATTCATTGATTGGACCAACAACTGATGAAACAAACGACCCCACATTTTGTCATAGTCACTGAACTTACAAAATTTCTTACCACCATTAAATTTTTGAGGAGCACAGTTCAAGCTGGCTTCCAGAATTTAAATAAATAGAAAAGCATACATATTACTTCTGATAAGTACACGTACTAACGAGGACTTGACGAAGTAATGTGAGTCATCCATGCAAGTCTGGACCCCCAAAGAAGTGGCAGAAACTACAACCTGGTACTCATGTGTAAAATAGAAAGTTACATACTCCATCTGTCACATATGACTGTTGTATCCTTAAGCACATCTGACTCATGTAGGGTGAACAATTTCTGGGAAATTTGAAAAAAACTTGTCCTTGGACAATACAAGGGTATCACAACAGCTCTTACAGGTGTGCTAAATATCAATAACATAATAATGACATTAATAAGTTTCATCTGTTTTTCAAGCTTGTTGACATGATAAAGAGATTTGACTTTAGACTCTAATAATAAGCTTTAATGGTTTTATAATGTTTTAAACTGCGGAAATGGTAAAGCTCATTGGATTCCGTGAGTACATCGGACCATGCACCAATTCTGGGTTAGGTCCCATGGCAATAACTCTTTCTCCTAGTCGACTGGGATCTGGGCCAACTCGTAATTCTGGGTCAGGCCCCAAGGCAACCACGTAATCCGTTCTGTAACACCAGAAATGTGTGCAAACACGTAATTCATTTTGTAACAGCAGAAATGTGTGCAAACACGTAATTCATTCTGTATTAGCAGAAATGTGTGCAAACATTTAATTCATTTTGTAACAGCAGAAATGTGTGCAAACATGTAATTCATTCTGTATTAGCAGAAATGCATGCAGTTACTTGCAATGTACTCATCACTGTGCTTTCTGAGATATGGTTTGTACCCCGTACAGAAGCAGTATTGAGCACTTTATTTTTATGCAATGCACAAGATGATATGTACAGGTGTACATACATGTACGGACATCTACACAAAATACTGTTTGTATACTTTGGCATAATATATAAATTCTTATGTAATTAAAGCCGATGCACTATAAAATACGCCAGTTTTGAGATACGAACTCTTCTGTGTAGGAGGTGCATTTAGTGGTACTTTGAATAACTAAGTGGGACAGAGTAGACCTACAGTCAGTGAGGAAGACAATAAAATGTATTAAAAGCGGCCTCTCTTTAAATATGTAAATGTAGGAAATACAAAATACTATCGAGATACATTTTTTATTAAAGTAAAACATAAAAACAATGTCATATTTGAAAGTAATATCCTGGATATGATACCTACGACCAACGAAATTACGTGATATAATCAGATTTCCATGTATTTAATTACTCCCTGAATACTTATCATTTACTTAGTTTGTGTATCAGTCGAATTCAGGTGATAAAATTGCGTATGGGAAACTTACTGAGCAGTGATAAATATTTGTCCCACTCTCACATGTAAACAAATTGTTTCGCGCCTTATTATGTATGAGAGTCCTACAAAGGGAAATAACTCTGATGAATCTCAAAACCAACATATTGACTACAGTGACCTTATAGCATTCAAATGTTTCATCAAGTATTAAAATGTGAATGCAGGACTTTCATCATCTTTTTGTGAAGATAGTTGAGGCCACTTAACATGATCAGAAGTTGCAGATCTGTAGCTCTCTGGGTAAATATTGGGACCATCCAGACCATGGTCTGTCCCAGTATTTTCCCAGAGCTACAGATCTGCAACTACACTACATTTTCAGTAACTCTAAACCTAATTGTTTGAAGATTTTACTCCAAATAACTGAATTGGGAATTTTTCTACAAGTTTCGGGGATATACGTGAATTTTATTATGTATTGGACAACTCAAAAAGAAGAACTGTTTTAAATTTGAGAGAACAACACATATTTTCTTATTATTTTGACAACGAAGAATTGTCTATAAAATTTAGAGAAGAAATGAATTTTACCACAAATTAGATTAGTAAGAAGAACTTCATCTATAAAATAAAAACTTGAATTCTACCATAAATTTGGCAAAGACGCCCTGCTGCACTGTATCAATTCTAAACATACAAACTTAACATCATCTTACATAAGCAATGAATCGTCGGGGCCTTTCCTGAGCCCGGGGTCTGGACCCAATGCAGCCGTCCTAAACTCGGACTGGGTGTAGGGCTGTCTGGTTACCATGGTATCCACATGTCTGCTCCTGAAATCATACCACAGTTATTCTATTGTGTGTAAGAAAACTATCATTACTGACCTAATGGCTGTAGAGATCATATCTCATCTCTATTAGCTCTGATTATCTCCCCTTGATTGATTGACTGATTGTGTATTGTTTTAATAACGTCCCTCTCGAGAATGTTTCCCTCATATGGAGTGAGATTTATTTTGAGTGAGACCAGAGTAAATCTTATTTCTGTTTTGTGATTGCATGTGGGTACGTTTATAGTTCCAAAATAAGCATGTATTGTTTTTTTCTCTAGTTTCGTATTTTAGTCACACAAGTAAGGGTCATCACAATGATTTATGTTATCTTGGAAAATTGTTCATGTTAAAGCATATTCATAACATCAATTTGATTTAGTTGGAAGGTGAGTAGTTTCTGAGGAGAAGGAATTTGAAAATCTTGTTCATGTTGACAAATTAAAGGACTGGTTTGCAGTGATTAGTATTCATGATGATGAGGTTCTTATGAACCTAATGAACATTTCTTCAACGTGAATACAAGTTGCTTTACAGTAAGTTAGACTCCTGATGAGGTCGGCCTGAGCTTGAACATGGATAAATACTGACGAAAACTCACAGTAGATAACCCAAAATACAGTTGACCTCCAATATCTCGAACATTGATATATTGAACACCATTGATATATCAGAGTGACTTAAAAGTCCTAACTACATTTTCTTAATCTCAATATTTCGTATCTTGGATATCTCAAAGTTTTTTCTCAGCCGTATTGAGTTCCAGGTTAGGCCATTGGTATTCTGTGCAACAGAAGCAGTTGTGGGGTACCAACAGGGGAATGAATAAACAGTTATACATGTATATAAAAACTAGAACTTTAAAGCATGGTATTTTATTTTACAACCCTCTACTTTTCACAATGGATTCCACTTCTTAGTAACCCACAACTGGTTCTGTTCCGTTTTGCATAATACCAAGAGCACAAGATAATGAGGTTTGACTGTAGTTAAATCATTCAGAGTGTTAGTTCCTCAATGAGTTTGTAAATTGATACACATGTTAAAATTCATGCTTTAAATATGAATCTGACCGTGATCATTTTTTCCCTTGGGTTTTGTAACATAGTTTTTATTTCTTGATTGTTCGGTATTTATTCCTGTTTGGGTTTTTTTCTTTGCTAGCTGATTTCTGATTTAATTCTGACATGATGCAAATCTGAAGAAAACAAGCTGTACTTGTGAAGCACTATGGTTCGATGGAAAGAAAGAACAATATAAAACAAGGTCAAAAACTTTTGTACCAAAAGAAATGTCCTGTCTAAAGTAAGGCACATTCAAAATATGAGAGCCATATAACTCACCATAAGTTATGAGCAAGATTAAATTATTGTAGTTTTGAGATTTGAGTCAAACTCCAAGGTCAAGGTCACAAGTTCAAAGATCATGGTATCAAAAGAAAGGCTTGTCATAAGAAATCTATACAAAAATCATGAAAGCCCAATCTTAATTAGTTCTGGATTTATTGCCTACATGTAGGTTATGTTTCCTTAATCAAATGTAAGTCAAACTCCAAAGTGAAGGTTGCAAGGTCAACAACCGTGGTACCAAAAGAAAGGTCTTGTCACAAGGAATGCACAAATGATATATGAGATTCCTATCACTCAATTTTCAAAATTTATGAGCAAGGTTAAAGTTTTGGATGGACAAAAACAATATGCCCTTGACTTTAGTCATGTGGGTATAAAAAACATTACCCTGGCTTAAACTTTAATATCATTTGCCTAATAATAAAGATGTGTACTTTTTCCTGCTAACTTTGTTTGAGAATGATCAAGTTGTTTTGGAGAGTGAAAGTTTACAGACAGACAATGATTTCATGACTAAATTTCCTTTCTTAATTAATTCCTTTTCGTGTCAACTCTGACTAAGAAGTTCCATGGATACAACAGATGCTTGAGACTTTCATTTACACGAAAGATGGAAAATGCATCTCGAGCTGTTGCCTTACTTCTGTGCCGTCTTGGCCCTCGTCTGCCGTGATTTTGAGGTCGAAGGTCGCTGATCTGGGGTTCTTGATCTTCCTCCATGAGATTGAGCCGACTTCTTGGGTGACGATTTTGGTCTTCTGTAAAAATGTTACAAATTTTTACAGACATATTACAAATTTTATGACAATATCCAAGTACATGTACTGTGGTTCATCCATTTTCATAAGGCATCTAATTTCATGGATTTATCTGGAAATCATTTTATTGATACACGATTTTGTGGAAAGCTCTCTGTTTATATGATGAAACCAGAGTGAGCTACACGTACCTAATGAAATCCTGCAAAACTTCAAAAATGAATATCATTATAGTAGCACTAATAAGCCTTTTTGTTGGGGTGGGTGGGATACATTATGAATATTTCTCATCAATGTTTGATGATTTGCAGAAGAGAAATGAGAGCTTAAAACATTGGACAGTCTGTTGCATTCAAAGAACCAAGACCTAACACTGACAAATGTCTTCATTTCCACACATCACTTACTCATGAGGGTCTGCACCAAATGATGCTGGTAATCCAGCATTCATATCCATGGAAACCGGTTCTGTTGACAAAGCAGTTGTTGGTCTACTGCTGAATCCTGTAAAGACAAAACACTGTGGAATTAAAACAAAATGCTGTGGGGGCTCAATTTTTGTGGATTTCATGGGTAGCCCTACCTCACAAATTTCAAACCATAATGAAATACAAATCTATGTGATGTTTTAATGTATGGAAACCAGGCCGATGATGACTGTAGATAAATCAGTACTGGTGATTGTAGATAAATCAGTACTGGTGATTGTAGATAAATCAGTACTGAAGATTGTAGATAAATCAGTACTGGTGATTGTAGATAAATCAGTACTGGTGATTGTAGATAAATCAGTACTGGTGATTGTAGATAAATCAGTACTGAAGATTGTAGATAAATCAGTACTGAAGACTGTAGATAAATCAGTACTGGTGATTGTAGATAAATCAGTACTGGTGATTGTAGATAAATCAGTACTGAAGACTGTAGATAAATCAGTACTGGTGATTGTAGATAAATCAGTACTGAAGATTGTACTGAGGATATTGTATCACAATAAAGGTGTTGTACAACAATAAATTGACTCTGCTTAGTCTACGTTCCTGTATATTTGATCTGAGCTGTTGACGGACACCCTGCTCAGTCTACATTCCTGTATATTTGATCTGAGTTGTTGACGGACACCCTGCTTAGTCTACATTCCTGTATATTTGATCTGAGCTGTTGACGGACACCCTGCTTAGTCTACATTCCTGTATATTTGATCTGAGCTGTTGACGGACACCCTGTTTAGTCTACATTCCTGTATAATTGATCTGAGCAGTTGACAGACTCTGTGCTGAGTCTACATTCCCGTACAACTGACCTGGGGCCCTCATTATTGTAACAAGAGGTCCACAGGTCTTATCAGTCACCTGAGTACTAGTCCCTATGGCTATGAAATTTAGAAAAAAATTTCCTGTTCTAAATATCTACGCTGAATTCTAATATTCAGCAACAAATTAAAACAAGATGAGTTCTTTAAATTTCCATGCTCTCAAAAGTGCATACACTGATGAAAGGCTTTACATAATATAATATGTGCATTGACATTAAAAGATATGACTAATTTGGACCCATCCTAGAGTCAAAACCCAGGGTTGTGAAATTCACCAATTTTTTGTACATCCTTCTCTGCTATTCCTAAACATGCATTTAGATTTTATACAGTATCAGCAAACTTAAATAAGTCTTTCAAATCATTATAATTTTGACACCACCTTGAAACCAAACCCTTACCCCCAGGATCATGGAATTTACAATTTTGGTAAAGGACTACCTACTCCTTCTAAATATCCATTTAGTTTCAATTTAGTATCAATAGCACTAAAGAAGATGTTAATTGAGTGTTTTACACATGAAAACTAAATTTAGCCCCACCCTGGGGTCAGAACCCCTACCCTAGGGATCATGAAATTTACAATTTTGGTAGAGGCCTTCCTGCTCTACATCACTGTGTACTTAGTTTTTCTTACACATGTGTGGTTCTACAGAAGATTTTTGAAAATTGGTCAATTTTGGGCAGTTTTTGCCCCATCCCTAAGGCCCCATGGGTGCAGGAGTCCTGAAATTTACAATTTATGTCCCCCTTGTCCTAAAGATGATTCATACTAAATTTGAAAAGAATTGGAATGGTAGTTATCAAGGAGAAATTAAAAATGTTCAATTGTTAATGCACAATGCAGACGACGACGGACGTCAACCAATTGCAAAATATCACCTGAGTTCAGGTGACCTAAAAATACACTCTTAAGTCTTCTTCCTGAATTGTAAGTTGGATCTTACCTGAGTCCGATGTTTTAGATCGCCCACTCCTGAAATGAAAGTAAATATTCATGCACTTGAGTAAGTATTAGCGTTTATATCAACAAGTCCAATCCCCCCCCCCCCCCCCCCCTCTTTCTTCTTAACTGAACAAATATATCTAATTCATGTACGGGGCAGTCTGATTAAAACCAGCCCCCTGCTCCTGTCATCGTCAGGGTCCCTGATAGGAGAAGGGGGTCTGGTTTTAATCAGGGTCCCTGACGATGACAGGAGAAGGGGGTCTGGTTTTAATCAGGGTCCCTGACGATGACAGGAGAAGGGGGTCTGGTTTTAATCAGGGTCCCTGACGATGATAGGAGAAGGGGGTCTGGTTTTAATCAGGGTCCCTGAAGATGACAGGAGAAGGGGGTCTGGTTTTAATCAGGGTCCCTGAAGATGATAGGAGAAGGGGGTCTGGTTTTAATCAGGGACCCTGAAGATGATAGGAGAAGGGGGTCTCCCTGAAGATGATAGGAGAAGGGGGTCTGGTTTTAATCAGGCTGGTATGAGTGTACTTTCTCACTCACATTTTTATGCAAATACAAAAGCAAAGAAATTCTAGAATGAATGCAAAGTAATACAACACAAATGTGAAACTCTCAAACAGCTGTTCAATTGATATCCTACGTATGTGAAACATAACAAACAAGATACTAACATCTCTGGGGCTTTCCTGTCATTCCAACCTTTCAGTAGTGTGCGACATTTTCCTTCATTGTGGTGACAAATATCTAAAGCCATGTCAATGATATTCGCTTCAAGGTCCGGAAATGCCCCAACTAATCGCACTTTTACTGGAAAGAAAAATACACAAGCATGACTACCGGTACTAAAATTCCAGTCTGCTTAAAATCAAACCTTCAGTACCTCTTTTTTTTTACTTTGATTACTGTGTGAAGCACGACAATGAAAATAAACAGGAGGCCCATGGACCACAATGCTCACCTGAATCATCTTGGCATAGCTGTTGAGGGTTTTGTTTTTTTTTACCTCATATCTCTTCTTTGCCCCAGGGTGTCATGACATAATTAGCAGAAATTTGATCTATGAGCCCCATTAACCCCAGGATAGATATGATACTCTTAACTCTTCATGTAGCTTTGAAATGGGCACAGCAGTAAACCTGATGACCTTTGATCTCAATCAATTTGAGTAATCTTCTACTTGTTATGGCAATTAGGTATTGATTTTTTAAGAGTTTTATTCTGGAAAAGGTTTCTAAAAGTTGTCAATGTTTCATTATTATCTCATGGCTATTTCATTAATATCTCCCTTAAGAGAAACAGAGTTGGCCCTTAATTAAAACAAACTTGAATTCTTCAACTCAAGAAGCCAAACAAAACATAAAATTCTTCTGCATCTGACTCTCTGTCCAGTTGATTAAAATCAGTTTATCTTATTTAACTGTTGACCTCCTGTCCAAAATAAATTTTGTTTAAGATTTTCCACGAAGAAATCTGAACTCAGAACACATTTTCACATGTGGTAATTATTTCTGCCAAGTCCGCGGTCACATAAAATCTGTGGTCACATAAAATCCGCGGTCACATAAAATCTGCATAGTTTTATACCAGGAGGCTTAAGTATGTAAGTTATTTTCATTACGGTAAGCCATGTGCAACCCAGCGGAATTTCATACCCAAAACCAAAAAATGGCAATCCATGGATCTATCATTACTCAGTAAATAAAAGTTTAAACATTTTTGCCTGTAGTAATCTGTACAAGGTAAATAATATACACCTACGTAGCCTCGGGAAATAGTTGCTGTCGAGGGGGACAATAAACTTACTATTGTCTATTGTCCTCATAGTCAGTAAATAGGTGTTTTATTATACCGAAGTAGACTTTACTTGTGTCAGACATACCCAAGTGAAGTAAACTAACATTAGGCATGAGCCTAGATGGAATCGACCAAGGTGATCCGAGTGGTAAGCTAATCAGACTTCGATGTCACAGAAAAGGAAATGTGGGAAAATATAGCATCCGGTAAATAGTTTTGAGACTATTTCTCTAGGGCAGATAGTTCAGAAACTATTTCAAAGCTAGCGCTATCCAGAAGAAATAGCCTATTTATTCACCTAACATTTATATAGCAAGAACATCCCGAGGTATGATAACACATAATATGTACAAGTATTAGGTCTACATTATACATGTAGGTATATACCTATAATGTTGACCTCATACTTGTATTGTAAATTTCTTAATGTACGCAAGGAATTCATTATCAAGTAATTTAGTGAGAAGTACCACTCAAAAAATAATATTACTCACTTTTATTTTAAAACTCTTAATCAACAGTAAACTTGTAAATTCATTATCTCACTATTTGACGTTTACAAGTCATTTCGTGATAAATAAGGTACTTGCGTAAAATAAGGAATTAACAGTTCATGCACTGAATACAGGCAGTTTTATTTTCACCCTCACCACAAATTCACAAATCTAAAATCTACTCAATGGCTTTCATTGTATTTGTATCAAAATTTACTGTATAAAAATTAACACTTAAGAAATATAAATTGTTAGAAAAATGCAACTAAAATCAAACTAGGATCGTCCTACACAGCAGGGTTAAGGTGTCCCCAGGAAAGTTAAAACAAACATCAAACAAGAGGCCCAGGGGCCTTATAGGTCACCTGAGTATCATGTAACAACCTTCCAATGTTTGAATTAGGTTTGTGTTTAAATATAAGAATTTTACTTTTGGATGGAAGAAACATTGAATAGCTATGTGGTCATGAAGTACATGTGTCATTTTTATGTTCAATCAATAATCCTTTTTAAAAAACCTAGGTCTGAGACATCATAAAGAAAAGGGTTATTTACTCCTTAGATAAAACCAATATACATGTACATAATAATTTCATGTCTGTCAAGCAAAGGGTTCTTAAAGTATTGAGTAGTTGTATATATTCCTATTATTCAGTTTACCCTTGTCTTTGTGATTTTATTAGCTACAATGGTCATCTTCTCCGAAAGGAACCAGTTTTTTTAAAATTACACTCATTTTGATGGTTTTTGCCCCACCCCTCAGGCCCCAGGGGGGCAGGGACCACGAATTTCACAATTTTTGTTCCCCTCCACACACAGATGCTATATGCCAAAATTGGTTGAAATTGGTTCAGGGGTTTCAGAGAAGAAGCTGAAAATGTTCAAATGTTAACGCACGACGAACGACGACGGACAAAAACAGAAGATTTTCAAAGAAATATTGCATTTTCACTATATAATCAATCAGCCCCGCCTTTGCACCAGAACCCCTGACCCAGGGACCATAAATTTCAGTTTTGAAAGAAGCATCCTTGATCATCATTATCATACTATTAGTTTGTCTACTTAATACCCAGCAGCAGAGGAGAAGATTTTGAAAGAAATAAAATGCATTTTCACTATATGATCAATAGGGCCCCACCCTAATACCAGAACCCCTGACCCAGGGGCCATGAATTTCACAATTTTGAAAGAGGCATCCTTGCTCATCATAACCATGCTATTGGTTTGTCTACTTAATACCCAAGGACAGAGAAGAAAATTTTCAAAGAAATAATGCATTTTCACTATATGACTTATAGAGCCCCACTCTAGCACCAGAACCCCTGATCCAGGGGCCATGAATTTCACAATTTTTAAAGAGGCATCCTTGCTCATCATTACCATGCTATTAGTTTGTCTACTTAATACCCAGAGACAGAGAAGATTTTCAAAGAATTTCTACATTTTCACTATATGACCAATAGAGCCCCACCCTAACACACCAGAACCCCTGATCCAGGGGCCATGAATTTCACAATTTTTAAAGAGGCATCCTTGCTCATCATTACCATGCTATTAGTTTGTCTACTTAATACCCAGAGACAGAGAAGAAGATTTTCAAAGAATTTCTACATTTTCACTATATGACCAATAGAGCCCCACCCTAACACAAGAACCCCTGCCCCAGGGGCCATAAATTTCACAATTTTGGTAGAGGGCTCAACACTTATTATAATTATGCCCACAGTTTGGCTACTTGATGTCCAGGAGTAAAAAAGAAGATTTTTTAAAATTACACTCATTTTGATGGTTTTTGCCCCACCCCTCAGGCCCCAGGGGGGCAGGGACCACGAATTTCACAATTTTTGTTCCCCTCCACCCACAGATGCTATATGCCAAAATTGGTTGAAATTGGTTCAGGGGTTTCAGAGAAGAAGCTGAAAATGTTCAAATGTTAACGCACGACGACGGACAAAAACCGATAGCAATAGGTCACCTGAATGATTCAGGTGACCTAAAAATGTACCTCAGTGCACTTCACACTTTATGACGTCACAATATAAAAGTACGTCACGACGTACAGGTCTATAGTTGTATCGCGGGGGAAATGTCCTAATATTTTCTTGCTATTTATTGCCGTTATCTGGTGTTCAAGCTGTATATTTTTAAATATGTTTGTCAGATGATTTTCCCCAGTTTTCTTTGATAATATATAAGTCTCATATTTTTATATATAGTGTGCACGAAAGACTGTGAAGTAATCTTTAAGTACTTTTTTACCTTGAAATCGCTCCCAATGGGTATAGTCATTTCAAATAAAGAAAACCAACGCATGTACATATCGACTCAGCACAGGTGAAAGATGACGATATTTTATTTTGATCAAGGCATATTCTTAAAGGTAATTAGTTGCAGATTTAGGATTTTGATACGGAAGGTACAATATTTTGCCTCGTTTAGATACGATTTGGATGTCAATGTGGAAAATGCCCAACATTTGAGTTGAGATTATGGAAATTGCTATATTTGATCGGATATTGTACCGATCCGTATCACTTTTTAAATTTACCATATCAATGTCGACACATCAAGCCCAAACTGCATTTGATTTGAGTGCATCTTTCACCTGTGCCGAGGTGATAAACAACTAAAAGTCTAGCGGATAAAAATAGTTCTACGCCACTTGTATGACGACGTAATAGTTAAGCGAAGGATTTCCCCATGTGATACGATGTTTGTTTATGTATTGATAAACAATTTTTTTACTAAAAATATGCGATGCTTGGAAGAATTTTACTTTAATATGAATCAATCTAATTAAAATTAGATCTTCCATCCGCTCCCCAGTTTTCGATACGTCGCGTGGACCATGCGACGTATCGAAAACTGGGGAGCGGATGGAAGATCTAATTTTAATTAGATTGAATATGAATATGCTGTTATTACTTGTTATTTTACTCGGGACACCTTAACCCTGCTGTGTATATAGGACTGATATTCCAGCTGCTCTAATAACAAATGTTATTGAGTAGAATGAAGTTTGGTTATAATGAACTGTTTTTCGATAGCCCTGCAGATTCCCTATAATAATAATATTAATAATAATAGCCAATAACCATGTTCTGCAGTATTTGGAATATTGAACAATGGGAATTTTTCATCTTTGTGATTTTTGAAACCCAGATACATACAGGCAAAAAGCTGCTAATGTTGATTGGCTACCAAGTTAGCCTGAACATGAAACTTTCTCTCATTGTCTTTACTGATGCCAGTAAACTGATATTTGAACCAAGACACAGCCAGCCCCTGGTCACCAAACTTCCTTTAGGTGGGTGTGTGGAGGTGGGTGGGTAGGGGGGTGTAAGGGGGTCCAATTTCTACCTATTAACCTTATCTATTTTTCACCATGGATGTGTATACAAACACACACTTGGATTTCATTTGGTCCTCATTAACCTGCATTGTGATATCAAATTATTCAGTTAAACTTCAGTATCTTGAACACCCATATCTCGAATACCATAGATATGGTGAAGTGAATCGGAAGTCCTAACCACTTATAATTTAAATATTCTACCCTTGATATCTCAGATATCTCGAAGTTTTTTCTCAGTCCCATTGAGTTCGAGATAACGAGGTTTGACTGTATATACATATCATTCAATTTGTCTACACGCTTGTGTTGCGTGTTATCAGCTCAATAGATCTCGGGAAAATAATCATTTAATATTTCACTCGTCTCAAGTGTGAACACCAGTTCTAAGACTGACATACTTTTCATTTTCTCCTGTTCAGATACTGCCTCCTTTGGTGGAGATGATTTCTTTGCCGGTGATTTATTATTAGCTTTCTTTGCTGGGGATTTTTGTGCTGGAGTTGTCTGCCTTGTTGCTGAGGTGGCGCCACCTTCTGTTTTCATTCTATAACCCATCAACTCCAAAGTTTCTTTTGCTTTGGAATGGTTGTTATTACAACTACAAGAAAAAATTACAACACAATATAAGTTTGTCCAAAAAGCATTTTCAAAATGTTTCATGGCTTCATTAATTTCTGTTGATGTATAATTACTTCACGAAAAATCTACATTATGTCTTTCTAAATATGCAAAAGATGGACATTGATGATTGTTTGATTTCATGGTCTGGAGCAACAAAAAGCAATCCACACAAAATGATGAAATCCTGGTGTAGCCATGTAAGGCATTCAACTGTTAGCATGTTTATATATACTGCTACACACTTCACTATACGCTTGTTTATATATATACTGCTACACACTTCACTATACGCTTGTTTATATATACTGCTACACACTTCACTATACGCTTATTTATATATATACTGCTACACACTTTACTATACGCTTATTTATATATACTGCTACACACTTTACTATACACTTATTTATATATATACTGCTACACACTTCACTATACGCTTATTTATATATATACTGCTACACACTTTACTATACGCTTATTTATATATACTGCTACACACTTTACTATACACTTATTTATATATATACTGCTACACACTTCACTATACGCTTGTTTATATATACTGCTACACACTTCACTATACGCTTGTTTATATATATACTGCTACACACTTCACTATACGCTTGTTTATATATATACTGCTACACACTTCACTATACGCGTGTATATATATATATACTGCTACACACTTCACTATACGCTTATTTATATATACTGCTACACACTTCACTATACGCTTGTTTATATATACTGCTACACACTTTACTATACGCTTGTATATATATATACTGCTACACACTTTACTATACACTTATTTATATATATACTGCTACACACTTCACTATACGCTTGTTTATATATACTGCTACACACTTCACTATACGCTTGTTTATATATATACTGCTACACACTTCACTATACACTTGTTTATATATATACTGCTACACACTTTACTATACGCTTATTTATATATACTGCTACACACTTCACTATACGCTTGTTTATATATATACTGCTACACACTTCACTATACGCTTATTTATATATACTGCTACACACTTCACTATACGCTTGTTTATATATATACTGCTACACACTTCACTATACGCTTGTTTATATATATACTGCTACACACTTTACTATACGCTTGTATATATATATACTGCTACACACTTCACTATACACTTGTTTATATATATACTGCTACACACTTCACTATACGCTTGTTTATATAAACTGATACACACTTTACTATACGCTTGTTTATATATATACTGCTACACACTTTACTATACGCTTATTTATATATACTGCTACACACTTCACTATACGCTTGTTTATATATATACTGCTACACACTTCACTATACGCTTGTTTATATATATACTGCTACACACTTTACTATACGCTTGTATATATATATACTGCTACACACTTCACTATACACTTGTTTATATATATACTGCTACACACTTTACTATACGCTTATTTATATATACTGCTACACACTTCACTATACGCTTGTTTATATATATACTGCTACACACTTCACTATACGCTTGTTTATATATATACTGCTACACACTTCACTATACGCTTGTTTATATATATACTGCTACACACTTCACTATACGCTTGTTTATATATATACTGCTACACACTTTACTATACGCTTATTTATATATACTGCTACACACTTCACTATACGCGTGTTTATATATATACTGCTACACACTTCACTATACGCTTGTTTATATATATACTGCTACACACTTTACTATACGCTTATTTATATATATACTGCTACACACTTTACTATACGCTTATTTATATATACTGCTACACACTTCACTATACGCTTATTTATATATACTGCTACACACTTTACTATACGCTTATTTATATATACTGCTACACACTTCACTATACGCTTGTTTATATATATACTGCTACACACTTTACTATACACTTATTTATATATATACTGCTACACACTTCACTATACGCTTGTTTATATATATACTGCTACACACTTTACTATACGCTTATTTATATATATACTGCTACACACTTCACTATACGCTTATTTATATATACTGCTACACACTTCACTATACGCTTGTTTATATATATACTGCTACACACTTCACTATACGCTTATTTATATATACTGCTACACACTTCACTATACGCTTGTTTATATATATACTGCTACACACTTCACTATACGCTTGTTTATATATATACTGCTACACACTTCACTATACGCTTGTTTATATATATACTGCTACACACTTCACTATACGCTTGTTTATATATATACTGCTACACACTTCACTATACGCTTGTTTATATATACTGCTACACACTTCACTATACGCTTGTTTATATATATACTGCTACACACTTCACTATACGCTTGTTTATATATATACTGCTACACACTTCACTATACGCTTATTTATATATACTGCTACACACTTCACTATACGCTTGTTTATATATATACTGCTACACACTTTACTATACACTTATTTATATATATACTGCTACACACTTCACTATACGCTTATTTATATATATACTGCTACACACTTTACTATACGCTTATTTATATATACTGCTACACACTTCACTATACGCTTATTTATATATACTGCTACACACTTTACTATACGCTTATTTATATATACTGCTACACACTTCACTATACGCTTGTTTATATATATATACTGCTACACACTTTACTATACACTTATTTATATATATACTGCTACACACTTCACTATACGCTTGTTTATATATATACTGCTACACACTTTACTATACGCTTATTTATATATATACTGCTACACACTTCACTATACGCTTATTTATATATATACTGCTACACACTTCACTATACACTTGTTTATAATATATACACAGAGTCTACAGTGTGATGGTCGTGCTGAAGCATGATGATTTGTTGCCGTTACGGATGCCAATGTGGGATGGTCACGCCAAAATGCGATGGTCCCTCTTCTATAGACGCATTACGCTAAGATTGACATGGACAATAGCAAGGGCGGGGTACATTTTTGTTGAAATATCTGCTTTGCCCAATAAAAGAAAGCAAAGGTGAGCAAGCTCACATACCCCACACTCCAACATTGCTTCACAATGCCTCACATAATGAATGGTAATGTTATGCATTACTGCAAGAACAGGACAGATAGACTCAAAATTTTAAGATCAATAGGGGCATAACTCTAAGAAAAGTTAATGAATCAGAATTTTCTGAGAATATGCACATCTACTCAGTGTGTTCTTCTTAACTACAAAGTTTCACAAAATTCTGTTGAGCGGTCTCAGAGGAGTTGCGCTGACAAGAAAACTGGACAGATGGGCTCGAAATTCAGGACAGGCGGCTTCAGAGGAGTTGTGCTGACCCAAAAAAGGGACTGACAGACTGACGGGCGGGTCAAAAACATTATACACTACTGACGGGCAGGTCAAAAACATTATACCCTACTGACGGGCGGGTCAAAAACATTATACCCTTTGCAACTTTGTTGCGTGGGGTATAAATATGCTTCAATTTATGATCGTTTATTACTTGCTATATGCACATATAATAGATTCCTGGCATGTGTGTGTGTGCAATATTATGCAAATTAAACATTCTATAATAATAACTTATCATGCGTATTCTTGATTCAGTTTTGCATTTATTTTTGGAGAAACAACATTGATACATTCTGTACCTAAATACTGTACGGATTCAATTTTGCAAATCAACAGACTTTGGCGTGTCACAACCTCGCACATTGGTGTATCACACCATCGCACTTTGGCGTACTTGTCTCACAACATCACACTTTGGCGTACTTGTCTCACAATTTGTCTCACAACATCACACTTTTGTGTGTCACACCATCGGGGTTTGGCCTGGCCTTCGCACTTTTGCTTGACCATCGCACTTTGGAGTCCCATCACACTTTTGAGCCCTACATATATATATTTCACTATGCAAAATGTTTGTATAATCTATGCAATCCACAGTGCGCATGTTTATATCTATGCATACATTTCAATATACATAAAAATGTTAATATACATCTATACACTCCACTATACGAATGTTTATATACATGTACAACATATATTCTCCTGTATTTTACCCCATAAGAACTTCTTTAACAATGTCGTAAGTGGACCCTGGATGACTTTTCATGAGAGCATTGACTGAAGCCTCCAACTTTGCATTATTATCAGGTGCTGGGTGTTTCACCTGAAAATGAGAAGGAAATATCAAATCATAATTTGTTAATACCTCAACTCAGTGTTATTTCTCTGAATTTCCTATATCTAATTCAGTGGTTTTCTTTTCATTTCAGTGGTATTTTTTTTTATTTCAGTGGTTTTGTGGAAAACTTTTTCTCCTGTCTATTTTTTTGTAAATGAGACATTCAGTTTTATCAACATGGACATTGCAAGATAGGAAATGAATTCTCATAAGCAAGCACATGCAGTCTACTCCAGATGTACAGAAATTCAGGGGACTGACGCGATTGTTCATTATATCTAGTGTTCCTCACAAAGTTGAACTATATAAACAATGTTATTGGGGTTTATTTTTACTCCAATATAACAGATAGTTCAATATAAGTAACTTCAATCGAAGTGGAGTAGACTACAACAAAAACAAAAATTAAAAGCAAATTACGGGAAAAGCTGTAGTGAGTTCTCTCCCCTGCGTGGAGTTTCTTTCTTCACCACTCTGATATATGCTAAGAGGAATATCTCTATCAGAGGAATGGTTCGTAGATGTTTGGTTTAAAAGCTAGATATGATGTTAAAAGAAAGATTAGAAGTATGAACAGGTCTTGTTAAATATCTATACTGCATAGCATCAGCGATCCCCCAATGTGAGTGATTCGTGGAGTTATACCATGAAAATGGAAAATGACTTCCAACATGTAAAGAACAGAAACTCATGAAGTAAATGTCAAAAGCATTGATTGGAGAGAGTCTGAAAACATAACCAAACTACATGTATGAGCTACTATCATCAAAAGCAAAACATCTTGTCTTTAAAAGAAAGGTGAAACAAACTAAGTGAAAATGATCAAAATTTTAAAAATTCAGTTTCCATGTTTTCTATGTTCGAGTTGTGCATTGTAAGAATCTGATTTTTTTTAAAACTAGCGTCACGATTTACAAAAGAACTTACGGCCAATTCACATACTGGAGTTTTCCCGTTTATACATGTAATTCACTCCAATGCAAAATAGTTAAATAAATGTTGAAAATTAAGCCTCAGAAAAATTTTGTTGTAAGATGTTTTGTAAAACAGGCCCTGTATTTCGGCTTTTAAAAATCAGGGACCTCTCAAATGAATTCACTAATGAAATAAATTTCATTTTTGAAAAACACGAGGGCATGAACTGTTACGCTTTCCAACAGCATATTTCATGGAGCATGTTAGCAATTCATGAAAAGTATGCTGGCCAGTTCATACCCTTATGTACTTTCAAAAAAGAGATTTATCTTTTATATTTACATTTTATTTTATTTCTGTTGGAATGCCCAGCCATGAAAATAATTGTATTAGATTTATCAAGATTCATACGCACATTGTTCACATTCATGAGGAAATGGCTATCATTTCAATCAGTAAAAATATCGAAGGCAAAAACATTGAAAATGTGAATATTTAAATCTGAATAATTGATTAAATATTAAAATTAATTGTACTGCCTCAACCAGAAATCGATAAAAAGTACACTGCCCACCATAGATAAGTTACACTCACCAAATTAAGTTACTTGCGCATTAAGAAAATGGATTACATCCTAGATACAGATCTTTCTATGCAAAATACGTAACTCTTATAATAAATAGCTGACGTTAGGCTTTAACTTTTTATATCCATATTTTTTTTTATCAAAATATTTGATTTTCTGAATTTTTAAATTCTCTAAAAAGCGACATTATGCAAATCTCAACTTGAAACCATTTCAAACTAATTACTAATACATATTATTGTGTCTTTGATCTTTCAATTTAAATGAATCAACATCACAATATAAAAGACTACGCCAAAAATATTGAATGTCAATTATAGTTTCACATATATTGAAGTTGTATCCTTAACTGATTATCTTACTGATATAAATTGAAAGTTATACTCAGTAAACTCAACTCTTTTTCATAACATTGAATATATTTCATGCCAAAATGTGTAAAACATTTTATGTGTATCCTTATTTATGGTAGGTAGTGTAAGTGACAAAACAATGCTGTACACTCATACAGATCTATATAAAAGGGATGTTGGTTTTAATTTTTAAACAAACACATTGTGAAGATAAGCATCAGTGCATGACCATGTGTCCTACAAAACTTGAAATTTTTCAACATAAATGTCACTGAAAAACACATTTTTTCAAAAGCATTTTGTGATGTCAGCTTAGTCTAATCTATAGGAATTTTATCATAAAATGCAAAATTGTAAACAGTTTCTTTTCATAAGATAATACAAATTTAATTCCCCAGACCATAAAGGGTCTGATATTTGGTTTAACTTTGAAGGGAGTACTGGCCATGAAATATTTATATTTTTAATCTCTTCTGTGGGTACTTTTACATTTCTGTATCTGAATTACTATCATCCATAAATTGTTTCGAAGTAATTAAGTTTAAAGAAAAAATGTGATTTTCTTTCGAACACAATATATAATGTCCTCCATGACTAAATACACTGTACAAAAATACAACTCTTAGTTTATAACATGAATGATTAAATAAAGAGAGAGTGAAAATAAACAAAAGAAAAAACCTCTACACACGACTGGAATCTAAAAAAGAATACATGTTCTATCTGATCGTGTTCAGCGAGCTGAAATGTACCTGGGCCGCGGCTGCATGGTGTTCTCCATGGTGTGACTGTTGCTGCTCCTTTTTCACTTGCTAAAAAATACCGGTAAAAAATCAATATCGATGGACCTTTTCACAAAAAAACTCTTACACATACACACATAAAATCTATAAGTCTGTGTACCCACGCGCCATGTACATAATAATTAATATCCATTGAATTCATATCAAAACAATGCAATTTAATGCAAATGTAAAGAGACATAGCAAATACTGAATGGTAAAATTAACTGAAAATGGGTTGTTCTACAATTACTAAATACAATTACACAAATCGTCGTTCAAATCTAGCATCCGCTGCATTGAATCATTTATAATATATGAAAACTCTCAGAGAGAATCAATTACAACTTTTCAAATAAAAACCACAGTGCACTGATACGGCACTCTATGAAACAAGACGGTCCCAGAATCACGAAGTTATGTACCAAAAAATAAAAAGTTGTTACTCTTAGCATAACATCACCATTTTTGACACTGTATGTAGAAAAATTTTACCGTCTCATTGTTAAAAATCGTGCCGTATCAGTGCACTTTTATTTTTACCCCCCAAAAAATCCCATAAGACACAGCCTTCTTGTTCATGACGTCGCATAATGTAACGTCAAAATGGTACAACATTATCATAAACTATACTGTATTAATGTTATATTATATGAATAAAGCTTCCTACGAATCTATGATATTTAAGAAATATGTTTTGAACACGGGGCCGAATTTGGCCCCAAACGCACCAAGTCCTTACATCCTTCTCTATGACTTAGTGAGGTGCATTTTGATAGACAGACAGAAGGGAAATGCATATCTTAGTCATGAGAATTTCCGTGAAAAGGGTTGAAGATTTATAGCAAATGAGTCTGAATCAAGTCAGATGTCATAGTAATAGGCATATTGGAGGGATATCGTGTCCTGCTTATTGAAACAATATTTGATATTCAATATTAGTTTGTAGAAAGTTCTCCCATTGTAAGCTAAGTTTTCATGAGTTAATCTAGAAAATTAATACCCAAGTTTTTAGCAAGTAAAATCTTAATGAACTTCAGTTGTCTTATAATTATTACAGAAGTTACTTCACTGTAAGTACTGGTACTCAGTTATTGTACGAATTAAATAGCGAAACTTACAAGTTCTGACAGAAAGTTACTTGCTGTGATAAACATTAATCTTAGTCAAATTCAGTTAGGCTGTAAGACTCAGTATGCCTTCTACGCAACTTATAATTAAGTAATAACAAGAGATGTTTGTAAAACACATATGCCCCCCATGGTGCAAAATTGAAAAGGGTTATACATGTACACATACATCATTTAATTGATAGTAGTATCATCAATTCAAAATATTGAGCAGACAATATCTTCCTATGTCAAGAGTGGAGTGGATTGACCATGTGACCTGAAAATCAATAGGGGTCATCTACCCCTTATGCTGTATCAGTGTACCAAGTGTGGTGTCAATCAAGCAAATAATTCTTAAAATATAGGAGACAATATATTACTATGTCCAGTTCAACAATTGACCTTTGACCATGTGACCTCAAAATCAACAGGGGGTAATCTTCTCCTGAAAATGTACCAGTGTACTAAGTTCGATGTCTGTCAAGCAACAGGTTCTTTAGACATTGAGTGGTCAGTATACTCTTATGTCCAGTTTGACCCTTGACCTTTGACCATGTGATCTCAAAATTAATAGGGGTCATCTACTCCTTAGGATGTACCACTGTACCAAGTTTGATGTCTGTCAAGCAAAGGATTCTCAAGATATTGAGCGGACAATATATTCCTCTGTCCAGAGTAGATTGACCCTTGACTTTTGACCTGAAAGACAACAGCAGTGCTCTTCTACTCATTACTAACCCACAAATATAATATCATTATGATCAAGTGAATGGTTCTCAAGATATTGAGCGGACAACATGTTGTCTACCGACCGACCGACAGGTGCAAAGCAATATGCCCCTCTTCTTTGAAGGGGAGTATAAAAAAGGACAAATCCAGAAAAAACCAGAACTTTCATCAAGAAATAAAAGCAAGGAAACAGAAAAGGTTTATTACAAACAAAACTTTGGTGATAGTAAACTTTATTCTATGTTAGAGCAGAGCTCGATAAAATTGCATGTGATAACACCAAGTTTAGACAATTCATAGTACAGGTATAGTCAAAGAATAAATTTTCAACCAAAAAAAAACATACCATAGAAATTCTTGGGTCAATCCATGTGGTCTGTTTTGTGGAGTGGTCAATGAAAAAACTGTAAGGACAAAAAACATATACCGGTATGAGATAACTTTATTTTCCAACAAGAGCCCACATGGGATTTGACAGAATACCGGTACACTGTTTCAAGAATAAAGATCATGATCTTAAAGTTTGACCAATGAAATGCGATGAGATATTATACATTTATTGCATGATAGTGAGGGAGATATGAAGATTTATTCACCCATGCCCTTGGGGAATATGATTTTTCTTGGGTGAATAAATCTTCATATCTCCCAAACATTCATGCAATAAATTGTTTATTATACCGAAACAAAGCAAGACTACAAAAGTGCATTTGAAATTGGAGTCCGCTCATTTATATACATTGTATGTAGCTGAGATCGTCCAAACGGTAACACCGCACCGTAAATGTATTATGGTAGAACTAGAAGGTACAAAGATATAATAACCAGTTTTTGTATTTCCATTTTCCTTGAAAGCTGATTTACTTGCTTGTTTTGTATATCAACCCAAACCATGCAATTCAACTGTGTATCAGATACCCGAATTTTTTGTGCCTTACGAACTATGAAAGTAAAATGACTCGGACTTATTGTGATGTCACAATACACTTCGTCTACCTTGACATTAAATTTATGGAAAATGCACAAGGCTGCCCAAAGGGTAAATATGATAGGGAGATATGAAGTTTTGTCATCCCTGGCACATAAAATCAGACAAAACTCTGGACACCTGCAATTGTTTTGTATAGTAAAACACAGAAATGTACCAACTGATCATGCATTGATAATACATACAGAGTAAGACGAAGAGTTAAACATTGTTTCTTTGGAACCTGTAATACATGTATATCTAATGGAAAATTGTGCCCCCATTTCAGTAAAACAGATCCAACAAACACATGTACAGTAAAACATATCCAACAAACACATGTACAGTCAAACAGATTCAACAAACACATGTACAGTCAAACATATCCAACAAACACATGTACAGTCAAACATATCCAACAAACACATGTACAGTCAAACATATCCAACAAACACATGTACAGTCAAACAGATTCAACAAACACATGTACAGTAAAACATATCCAACAAACACATTTACAGTGATGTGATTTTTATTCTCTGTAGTTATAAAAACACTTTGAAATTATCAGATATACAAGTAACAAATTATATGCTTTTATAAGCGTATAATTTGTTACTTGAATCAAAATTGTTCATCCCCAGCTCTTCACTATGCAAGTGCATTTTACTGTAGTTGTTTTGAACTTTGAAACACCATGAATGAAACATGATCAAGTTGAATTTAGGAACTTCTTACTGAGCTTATGCCACTGTTGTGGAAAACTAGTGCATGAAAGCTCAACAGGAACCTCATTTATTCCAAGATGTTTACAATGCTGTACAGTGTTCACCAATTCTGATGCATGAGTGTGTTAAGTACAAGAGAGTGTGTATCCATGAACATAGATAGTTTTTAAACCATTATATAATATGCATGTCATTGATGTTTAATTGTTGCTGTAGTATTTCACAGTTTTGCTAAATATAGACATATATACTGTAATCTATTATTGGGCTTAGTTCATTATATTTAAATGTACATATAGATTTACTAATTTACAAGAGTAGAATCGAAATTGAATTTTTTTTTCAATACTAACAATGTCTCTGAAAAAGTCTTCAAGTAAAATTCTGTAAGTGGGTGATTCACTGACACAATAGCTTATTGTTTAATATGCTGAAAATTACCATTATACTGTAAAAGAGGTTATTAACACTAATTACGCGGTCACATAATAAGCGGGTAAATTTCCCCCACACGTATAGTTATAAATAGTTGATATAATATATTATCTTCAGTTACCACATATTTTTCCCCACATGTGTAATGTTGAAAGTGGAAAAAACGTGTAATTAACCCCCAGCGTACAACGTGTAATTAACCCCCAGCGTAAATATCCACTTTTATAGTATGTTAAAACAAATTTTAATCAATCTACTGATGACAAGCAATGTAATTACTAAATAAATGAATGTCCCCAAGAAACAAATTTCATTCATCCGGCTTGACAATAGCATAATTTGACTATCATTTTAAAATGACACAAACATTACAACCAATCATCCTATTCATGAATATCCTTGCTTGTTTTTCACAGAATGGTAACATTTTGGGGTACCCCGAATTACCGAAATGCCCGTGATTTACCGAAATGCCCCCAGAAATTACCGAAATGCCCCATAAAACTACCGAAATGCCCCTTCCAACGCATGAATTAGAGCATATTTAGTTTAAACATGTTCAAATTTGATAAGAAAATGCCAAATTGTGGTTGTAAATATAGAAAATTGTGTTCAATTCTCGCATTAGCAATATTTCAAAGAATGATAACTCTAGCAAAATGCTAATCTGAGGAGCTTTCACCGAAGTTTTTCTCTCTTTAATTCTCGTATCCCCCTCCCTCCCCCATATAATACTTGATTGAATTATTCTTTGTTAATTTTGTTCACTGTTTTATGAGAACTATAATTCTTTGATTAAGAGATAAATAGTTGTCAAAAATTTTATCCGAGTTAATAATATCAAATACGTAAAATGTCTTGTTTCCTCTATTCATTGTTTCTTCTAACAATGAATGAAAAAGCATAAATATTCGTATTATTTTTATTTCATTTAATGTTTTCAATATATACAGGCTTTCAAGCGGGTCCTTATTTTCCTTATTTTTCTACAGCAGCCCTTGTTTTCCTTATTTGAGCTTTAGAATCCTAAAAAATCCCTAATTCTTTGTTGAAATTCCTACATTTTCAAATTTTGAAAGTTTAAATAAATTTTATATGAAGTAAGTGTTGGAATTTATTAAATTTAGTCTAAGTATACTTTCAAAAATGAATATGTTGATTAAATGTACATCTCAGAAGACATCTTGATGGTTATCAGCTATATTTAGCATTGATTGTGAGCCATGGGAGTCCACCTGAATTATATCATGGTTTGTGCTGAATGCCGAATATGGCTGTTGATGACCACTGATATGATCTTCTGAGTGGGTAATTCATTTTTGTATTACTGCTCTTGCAAATGGTGAGTAAAACATTTTTTCTTTCCTGTTGATTTGTAAATTTAACCCTTATTTTTGTCTAAAAAGCCCTTAAAAATTCTTAAAAAGGTCCTTATTTTTGGATAATTTTGCCCTAAAAATGACCCTTATTTTTTGCAAAATGTCACTTGAAAGCCTGTATATAACAAAGTTCTGAGAAAAAAACACCAAAAAAAAAAAAAAAACATAAAGAAAGCAAACAATTATTTCCTTCAGTAACTAGCATAAAGAATGATAAAAAAAAAAAAAAAAAAAACACCAAAAAAAAAAAAGAAAAAAAAGCCACCCCAGCAAATAGCCACTATTGAATGGCATAAAATAATCAACAACAACAACAACAACAAAAAATTAGTACAATACATATGCACGTACTTATGAAACTTATGGTGCAATGAAATTTTCATTGGTAAGATTTCGGGTGTGGTTTTAGTGAGAATGCCCAACAGTAGACACGTGTGTGGCACGTGCGCCCTAAAACCAACAAGCTACCATTAAATTGTCAATTCGATTACGTACGAAGGAAGCTATAACCGCACATGGCATAATCATGTTATTCCATCCGCGTACTTAACAATATTGTTATCATGGTTTATGAATAAAGACATAAAATTATTGATCGTCGGCACATGGACTAAATAGTTACTAATACTTTTATATCTTTTACTATTTATTCCGTTTTTAAAAGCAAAAACCATTCCGTCACATTTACGGAATAAATGCTATCGTAAAATCCGTGGATCGAATAACATGATTGTGCCGGTAATATTGTGATCTGGTTTTGTCCTCATTACTTAGCGCACAGATATATTAACTTAGTGATGTTCCGGTACCCGAAGACCCCACTTTAGATCCGCGCATGATTTAGATATGCAATGTGTTTTGCACACGCCAATAAATGTTACGTCAACGGCGGGGAGGATGGGCAGAGTGTAAAGGTCTCCGTGTGCATGCGTGAAAATCCTGCTCTACTACTTCAACGCCTATTCCACGTTTTGATGATGTAAATATTGACCAATCTTTCAATCAGACCACGACATAGAACACGTATCCCAGTATATTACCACATTAGATTCCACAAAGAATTATTACAGGAATGTAGCAACAGGAAAACTTGGCCCCACTTTATTTTGACAATGTAGTTTTTCCATAATTTTAACATGCGAAGTTTGATCCCCCTTATGGTAGTACGGAATGATTGTGGAAATGAAAGAAAACCTTGAAATCCATGTCCTGATGAATCAACCGTTTTACAAAACGTAAACATTTACTGTTTGAAAAATATTTCAATCATGTGCATGTATACAAAATGAACAAGTCACGAATGTACGTATATGACAGAAAATAATGTTTATTTATCCATGTATTACACCAAGTGATGTATCATACAGGCTGATAGAATCGGGGGGGGGGGGGGGGGGGGGGGGGGGCTGTCTTTCTTAACAAAGTATATTTTTGTAGTAAAGATATATTTGGTGACTCCCCTGGACCACTTCTTAAAAAGTAACAGTGAATAGTAAGAATGCAATTTCGAAGTAGTAGAAGTTGTGAAATGAATTCATGTATACAAGAGCACCTCTCCACCCCACCCTGGAATGAAGAACTGGAAGTAAGGGAAAACGTAAAGTTTAATCAATATTATATTCAATAAAATAGTTCGTGTTATACTGTACAGAAAATCATTCTCTTCAAAGTCACTACTATAGCTATTCAACTATTAAAGCTTCAGGGGTACATGTGTATTTTTCTTTGCCCCTTTTCTTACATTATTCAATTGAAGCTTTGTATTTCAAATAACTGAATACTAGTAAATACATGTATTACAGCTTTTTTTTTTTTTTTTTTTTTAAAAATTTATATGCTATTCAATAATTCAATAGTCACTAATTGCTGGGGATTTTTTTTCTCTGCATTCTTTATGCCATTCAATAGTCGCTAGTTACTGAAGGAAATAATTGTTTGCTTTTTAATTTCTCTCTCTCTCAATTTTTATGCCATTCAATAATCGTTTGTTACTGTAGCAAATGACTGTTTGCCTTACCGAAATTTGCCTTAATATGCTTTTCTTATGTTGTTTTCATAGTTCATTTATGTTACATATATATATTGAAAACATTAAATGAAATAAAAATAATACGAATATTTATGCTTTTTCATTCATTGTTAGAAGAAACAATGAATAGAGGAAACAAGACATTTTACGTATTTGAGGTTATTAACTCGGATAAAATTTTTGACAACTATTTATGGGGAATACGAGAATTATAGGGAGAAAAACTTCGGTGGAGAAAAACTTCGGTGAAGCAGAGGTTGCAAGATTTTGCTAGAGTTATCGTTCTTTGAAATATCGCTAATGCGAGAATTGAACACAATTTTCTATATTTACAACCACAATTTGGCATTTTCTTATCAAATTTGAACATATTTAAGGGCAGATGATACAAACAAATTTTTTCTTTCGAAGAGACTTTATATGATGTCATTCTTTTATAAAAGTGGATAATTCATTAAATTCTTTTCCCCTTTGACTTGGAGAGTGAACTATTTTCCATATTTCAAAAAAAAAGTACAAAACAATAGTTATCATGGTAAATTAGTTTATTCTTCATCTGTTTACCTTTTTTATACCTCAAAAAATGGTTGTCAGGGAGAACAGAGTGTACTGATATTAGATTTACAACATACCACGTAAAATATTAATGCATTACAAATTTTACACATGGAAAATATCAATTGCTGCTTCAATAAAATTACATATATGGACATTGCACCCTCAGTAAAGGTTTACAAATTAAAATAAACTTCATAATATGTTGACTTAATGTTTAAAGTGTAATATAAACTTAAAAATCATATACCATACGGGGTGAATTTTCTGAGTAGAAGCAAAATTGTAAATATCACATTGGCTGATTTTCTCAAGACAAAGAAGAGTTATCTTCCATAATATAAGAGTAAAATTTTACAACTTCTGAAAATAATTTACAATGGCATTTATGATTTTACTGTTTGTTTTTTGGGTTGTTTTTTTTTTTGTCACTCTTGGTTTTTCTTTGCTATTCATCTCTGGAAAAAAAATAAAGAAATGTCTAATACAGGATCTCTTTGATGTGC